>NC_141157.1:125679451-125982481 GCF_053477565.2 Lygodium microphyllum
AGAGATTAGAGACCTTGACAAGCAGGTATTAAGTCAAGATGAATATGAATATTTTGATAACCCCGTCTTGATCTGAAAAAAGAAAACTAAATGCCCTTCTCCTTATAGAGATCTCCTAGTGTTTCATGGGCTACTAGATGAGGATCTGATGCTACATTTGAAAGAGTATGGCATGAATTGCCTTGCCAGTGGCTTTGATGATCTATATCGGATACCTGTGTTCTTGAATACCCTAAAGGGAGAGGCTAGGAAATGGTATTGGAGCCTCCCAAGAGGGTCAATCAAATCATTTGAGGAGTTATGTGATAGATTTTTAGATGAATATGAAAAGAAGGTTCCCATGACTTAGGTCTTGGGACAACTTATGCAAACTCGGAAAGAGTTATATACCTCCATCAAAGAGTACACGAGAGCCTTTGATGACATTCTGAAGCTTTGGCCAAGGAAAGTTAGTCAACTACTAGAAGATGTACTTGGTGAACTCTTTGTCAAAGTGGCTTGGAAATAAATACGCAGTTTCAAGTTAGGATGAGAAACCCTAAGTCACTGAACGAGTAAAAGGTTCAAGCAGATGATTATGAGAGATATATTCAGAGGTGTTGGGAGAACTATTGGAGTTTTCACCGCACCCTTGAAATCCATAAGGATTGGCAACATTTACTGAATGTCGGTCATGCTAGAGGTGTAAATGATAGGTATACTAGGGGGGATCCTGGCATTAACTATAAAGACCCTAAGGCCCATGAACCCTAGCCTCCTAGTGTAGCCAATCCCATGTTCCAAAGCCATGAGTTAGATGGGAATGTGTGTAGACCTAATGGGGGAAGCAGAGTGGTTTAGAAACCCCTAAGCTTGAAACAAAATCATGTCAATGAGATGACACCCCAAAACATAGATGATATACGCTACCATGTGGAGGCTATCTCAACCATTGAGAACCAGGGTAATAGGGAACTTAGGATTTACAATGGTAAAGATCCACCTAGAGTTGAATCTAGTATAAGGATCTGCTTCAAGGGAAGTGATAGGCAGCAAGCGAGCCGAGATAGATTAGTCACTATGGAAGATCACACAAATAGGAGTGGTGGCAGCCAATCAAGCCATGCAAAGATTAGAAGGAGATGGGTTTGGAGGCCCAAAAGAGTTCCAAATGGAAACGGAAAAGAAAAAGGAAGAAACTCCCTAGAAGCAATTGTTTATTGCCTTGCGAAGGCGTGGCAGGTTCCTGGCGAGTTAGCAGACCTTGGACCAAGACTTGGGGCTGACCCATGGATGCCTTGTCTTCCTATGGGTGGCATCTAGCCAGAAAAGAAGGAAAATAAGGAAGGTTGGAGCGAAAATAAAAGTGAGTGTTAGAGAAGGATTAAGTGTCGCCTCACAACTCGAGGGCTTGGTAGGCTCTTGGGTACCGAGTCAGGATGAGGTTGATGCCTTGTTCTCCTTGGGTCACTCTACACTGAGCTCCCTCCTTTTTACACGCCCAAGTATGAAAACCTTGGGAAGAAAATGTGTTACAAGAAAAATATGATGCCCACACTATAGGAGTTCTGGCCTAGTAGGAGGTCCTGGTCTAGTTGTCCTAAGCTAAGCAAGTAGTTCAAACCACCACTTGGATGACATCTTTGATAGGCTTTTTAGCCAGTTCGTGTTAGAGAAGTTAGTTAGCGACTTGCTTTAGATTTCTGTCACATTATGCTGGGCCTATCCCTTGTGGATTTTCATGCCTTAATTTTGTCAAGGGGTAGAGTGAGAGATGTTCTTGTGCTTTGTTGATTATAATTTTTGTGGTAGCTTGATGCTTGGTTTGATTGTTCTCTGTGTAGATCACTTCTTCGTGGGATTCGACAGGCTAAGTCACCCTATCTCATGGTCACCAATGAGAGCGGAATTTAAAGCCCATTTAAGTGTGGAAAAGATGCGGAGAAGAGCAAATTCAAGGCGGGAATCGGACCTTGTCGGAAGCAATAAAAACAGATTTTGCAATTTTTACGAGTTGTGAAAGATGGGATTTCAAAGCGGTTTCAAAGAGCACTTGCAGATTTTTCATAATTTTTCCAGATACGAGATCAAGACAAAGCAATTGATCAGTAGTGCAGGATCCCGAACTGGGTAGGCACAAATTCTCAGAAGTCGAAACGGAGGTCAGAAAGTCGAAATGTGGGAGGCTAGACACGACAAAGCCAAAAAGGGCCAAATGGCAACAAATCTTGGGCATTGGGCATGGGCCTTTTGGGGGGGCCAAAGGCCCCCTTTAAAAAATGAATTTTGGGGGGTGAAGCGCGCGGGGGGGGGGGGGGGGGGGGGGGGGGGCGGGGGCACCATTTGAAACGGCGCATCGTGATACTGCCACCCCCCATTGTTGGCAACATTTTTTAGAGAGGGCCATCTTGGGCCAGAGAACAATCCCCCGAATGCATCATACCAATGGATTCCTCTAATTTCTCGCTCCCTATTGCCAATCTCCACTCGTGCAATGGCTGCCCAGTTGCAAAGATCAAAACTCAGTCTTTCTCTCTCCTCCTCCTCTCTCCTCTAAGGGGTTGATCACACACAGAAAATCAAGAAGATGATGCGATGAAGGATGCTTGTCTGGCATGGACCGGATTGCTCCAAGATCAAAGGGAGGATGAGGGGTAAATTCCAACATAGTCAAGAACTGATGAGGAGTTCATTGGCTGCCCAAAACCATTTTAAAAACCCACTCAACACGCAAATAAGCAGTATGCTCAAATTTTACAAAGAAAATCACATTGTTTTGATGTTTGATGGCTTTAATGATGTGCTCATGGAAAGAAAATTTGTATGAATCATGTTTGAAGTATGTTTGAGGGATTTAAATGATAAAACACAGAACCTGTAGTCTTACATAGTCGTAATTAATAGTTTAAAACCTGAAAAGTGTCATAAATGAAGGAAAATGAGGGTTTCTTCCGTTTCGGGTTGGGGAATGGAATTCATATAGGATAAAAAACTGACGAAAATCAGTGTTTAGTCAATATGATCAATCAAGACACATAAATAAAAAAATACCACATTTTTATGAACAAATAAATGGGAAGAAATAGGAAAAATAAGAGAAATTTTAAATTTTGTGCTTAAAAATACATTTTATATTCATGAACGTATAACAAGGCTTGAGCATGAGGATTAAGCCTCACCCAATCCTTTTTTCTATGTTGGAGTATGTTTTTATCTATTTTTATATGAAAAATGACATAGAAATGAACCCTAAACTTGTCCAACCATACAAAACATAAACGGTAGGAGGGAAGAGGGTTTGTGAAAGTGGTTAGTTGTTGAAAATGATTCAAATTTTGATCTATTTGTCTATGCATAACATATAGGACAGACTATTATTTAAGTTAAGGTCTCTTTTCCTGCCAGACCATTTTCTCCTTTGGTCTTTGACTAGGATTTGGTGCCTCTTTGTTGGCTTTTGCCTTCTTCTTTGGCAATTTCTTATTGGGAACAGTTTTACCATCTATGGCCTTTAGAGTTCCACCTTCCATATCAAGGGTAATGACTTGCATCCGTTATCATCTTGCCATCCGTTATCATCTTGCTTAGGGTTTCTCTTGACATATTTTACATTGTATTTGTCAACTTACCCTTTTGGCCTCTTGTAATGACCCGTCAATTAGAAGCTTCAGTGCCATTGACACAAATAGCTTCAATAAGGCTAAATCCACTCCCACTAGGCAGTTCCTCTACAATAGCCTTCCCTCTTTGTAGTATTTGTTTTGGTCCCTCATCTTGTTGGAGATTATTTCCTTGTGCTTGATTGTTGACTGAACTTGGCTATTTACTTCCTTGCTGGAGAGAACTAATCTTGCTCCAACAGGTACTATCTAAGTGGTTGAACTTCCCACATATGTCACATTTAATATTTGGACAATTCCTAGGGAAATGTTGGCTGCCATACCACTTATAGTTGAATCTTGAAGGGACACCCTCTTTGGGACATTGATTCCCTATCAAATTCAGCTACTTCTTAAGGAAAGTGATGTCTACAGCTATTTTTCTATATTGCTCGGTGATCATGTTAGTATAGTGCTTTATCATATCCTTAACTTCACCAAGGACATTCGTGAGGCACTTGACTCATAACCGTGATCGTCCACCTATCGTTCCATTGGCCTAACCACTTTGATTGGGAATTGGCTTTGCTAACTCCTTGGAACAACATTAGGATTTAATGTTTGGCCTCCAATGCTTGGTGGATCCATCTAACTAACCATAGGCATGGTCACACTGGGAGGAGCCTAGCAACATAGGCACATTCTGAATCATGCTTTCTCTCCCATTGGAAGTACTCTCATGGTTGTCCCTTGACCTCCATTTGTCATTGTGTCAAAGTATTCCCAACACCTAAACTTAAATTCCAGTTTGCCCTAGTGGTATAGGTCACTTGTAATCGCGACTCTACCTCCTATGCTCGTGTAATAGCCGTATCAATGACAGCAAGAGCAACAATGCTCAACTGCACCTGAATGTTAAAGTCTAGCCCATGCAAAAAGTATTGCAATTGAGCATTAACTAGAATAGGAATATAGGTTTGCAACTTATGAAATACTTCCTTCAGTTTCTTGGCATAGCCTTGAACATTCTCATGAGGTTCTTGATGTGTTACACATTGAGAACACATAGATAGTATTGACCTCCCCTTTCAAGGGGAAAACTCTCTTCGAAAAGCTACAAAGAATACATCAATCATTGTTATGGTTCCAGCCTCTAGACTATGATACCATACTGCAGCTCGTCCTTTACGAGTCATATTAAAGAATATCATCAAGTGTCCTTCATCTTGGATATTCGATAGTTAAACATTAACTTTTGGAATTCATTGACATGAAGTTATGCATCTTCCTCTGCTAACCCACTAAAAATGGGTCTAGAAAATCCTAAGGCGGCTGGCAAGTCCAGCGTTTCTACTAGGATTGCAATGGGTTGGGCCATGGTAACAACCGGATTCACTGAAGGAGTTTGAACGAATGATTCTATTACTCCACTTGAAGTGGGATGACTAACTAGAAGAGAGAAAGCACGAGAACTTCCTCCTCCTAATAATGGACTATGCGTGGGGCTAGGGTTATTAACACCCCTTCTTTGTAGGGATATTGAACCACTTCTTTGTGGAGAATATCTTCTAATAATTTCAGTCCATTGTCAGCTCTTTCTTGCTTCTGAAGCTCGGCTTGACGATCTTTTCTATTTCCCTACCTTTTGGCATACACTAATAAATTGGTCCCTATTGATCTAGATTCGAAAACCGCCACTTATTAGCGACTCCCAGAAAAAATGCACCACCTATTGGGACCTAAAACAAGCCTAACACTAGCTCTATGGTCCTAGCTAAGCCTCTACTACACACCTCAAACCACCCCACATGGCCTCATAGCAAGGAGCATCTAAGGGAAATACTATCCTAACCTCAAATATAGAACTTTGCATTTGTATGGATTGTAATCCAATGGATATCCCTTTCCACGCTCCTGTAATATTCTTGCCATAGTGCTTTATATCAAGAAACAAATTTAGTCTTGAGGCGTTTACTCGTTGAGCTATCACATAAGTGAGCACACATAATTTTTTAATATCGAGCCTTGCATTAAATCAATTTCACAATCCGACACAAGAAGATGCCTCAATGTTCCGAGCAAAAAAAAATCAATGTTCCGAGCAAAAAAAAAGTAAAGACACCTTGTAAATAATATTATGACGGCTTGATTATAAAATTTTCCACATTATATTTGATTTAGCATTTTCAATTCCATTTAATACGTCAAAGATTGCATTGATTTTGTAACCACAAGATAAATCGCAAAAGCCTTAATCAGTAAATGAAGAACATGCAAGAATGAGCATGATATTGAGTAAGTTAAGTATCACAGAGTCTGGCATGATCTTATAAACTAGATAAGTCATGAGGTAACTTGGCCAAAAACCGCTAGATGAAGTCGTTTTGAACAAAGAAAGAGTTTTTGAAAAAATAGGGCAAAATTCATAACTTTTTTGACGCCTAGAGGGAGAGAAAGCATAAAATAATCATCCCCATGCCACCATCCAACAGGTAGGCAATCAAAATGCATTTTTAATAAAGCTCACTTGGCTCTTGACAAGTAACCAAAAGAATGAGCCAACTGCATGCTCCCCTTCATGCCTATAAATACATCCCTTCTCCTTCATAAAGAAAGCAAGAAGAAAGACCTCCCGATGATGGAAATTTTTCTCTACTTCTCTTATCCATTGAAGCTTTGAGTTTTAAGAGGAAAATACCCCCCTTCTACCTTATTTTCATTTTCTCTACCTCATGTTTACGCCTTCGTCCCATACAACCATATTGCTAAGAAAAACGCTGGTGAAACTTTTCTAGATGACCACTAACTCTCCTTGAACTACCATGTCAATTTTTCTTGACATCCATGGCTCCAAGTGGTCGCAAAAATTAAAAAAGTCCATTTGAAGCAAGGGAAGCAAGGAACACGGTCGATGGAGAAAACGCAGTAGGATTTGGCAAGGGCGCTCTCGTTACTGCAAACTTGATAGAGGTAACATCTTGTTGGTTTGGAAAAAAATAATGTTTTATAAGCTTATTGCTATATTTGGCTTTAAACAATTATAAATACAATCTAAAGAAAATGCATATGAACTGCCACTTAGAAAAATAACCTAAGTAATATAATAAATATCTATTTGGTGAAAAGACCCTTTCACTTGGAAAATGATTATATGTCTATCATTAAGAAAATATCATAATTATGGTTTATTTTGAGATATTTATTGTTATTTCATAATGACACGTGATCATAATAACAGAAAAAGGTAGACAGTGTTAGGGAAGGAAATATTTTATATTTTTTCCTTGAAAATGACTATCTCTATTTCATTTTGCTGATGATAAACAGATGCGTATGAGTTTTATAATAATTTATAGAAAATCATTTAGATAATATCATGAAATATTCAATGCATTAAATCAACAAAAAATTATATAGGAAAATATATACTAGACACGCATAAATTAGGTACATAGTAATATAATTCAATGTCTGAAAGATGAAAGAAAAATTGCACTTATGATTTTTGCATTGCCTAGAATAAAGTTTTCAAAAAAACAATCCGCATTGCACTCAAGACATAGCTAAATGAAAATTGTTCTTTTTAGATAATGTTGAAAGTTTAGCAAATGGTTTGGACATTGTCAATTAAACCATAGAATATGAGTAAAATAAAATAAAAATTATTATTTTTTTGTTGAAAACACACACAATGTTAACATTAATAATTATATTAGAGAGAGCATTAATATTATGAGTTGATCCACGTATGAATTAGTGAGAAAACCTAACCTAAACAATCAAGAATGTTGAAGCAAAAACAATTATGAAATACTCGATAACCCTAAAACTATCAATATTAAGAAATTAAATAAATATCGAAAGTCTGTAGGACTTATTGGACATTGATAAGAATTTGTCGATACAAATTCTAAAGTCTAAACAGACTTGGAAAAGCATTTGAAATCCTGCTAAGCGCGGGTTAGGGTAGGGTACCGCATGAGTTGCCTGCCATAGATATAAATGCCCATATTATCTTTTAGGATAAAAATACCAAATTTTTCATAAGGATAAAATAGACTTCAGATTTCCAAAATAACTTGCGGATCTAGAAAAAGAGTTTCAAGTAAGAAGTGAAACCCTAAAAATAAGGTGGGACCTTAAAGAGAAACCCTAGATTTGGGTGGGACTGCTTCCTATGCTAAAAACACTTGCTATCGTTTCTTTTTTATTTGTGCATGCATTGATGGTTGCATAAGAAAGATTGATTGTGCTTGCAATAGTTGGATTTGATTGTAAATATATAATCAGGATAATAAGAGGAAAGATCGTGCTATGCCTCCCCCACGGCTAGACGTGGAACCCTTCTCCAAGGGGGATTGTTTTGCACTGCCGCAAGGAGATTTGGACCAGCCCTGATGGCGAGAGGTCACTCGGTGAGGAATCCGTTAGGCAAGAGGAGGCGGGAGTGTCAGGGGGCTCTGGCCATAAATCTTTTGATGGCTCCTAGAAATTGCGTGACCCTCACACGAATCAGGATGGAATCCTAGAGTCCCTTGTACTAGTGAAGGGACCGAAATCTTGGAGGGTTTCTTTTCTTCTGCGCAGACAGAAAGGATTTTCCGATGAATGGATGTTTATCTTCTGCGTAGGTAGAAGGGAAAAATCATTGTAAATAACTTTGTGAAATAATAAATAAATGTCTTTGTGTTGTGCTGTAAAATTACGTGAAGGAACTTGTGTTAACGGGTTAATTAACGAAGCTGCTTTTATATTCCATTCTTTAATGTGATAGGTAGTTACAAAACTAAAGATAACCATTAGTGGGAAGTGATTGGGCGAGATCCTTGATGGATCCATCCTACGGATGGATGGTCCCGATAAGTTGGGAGCTTCTCTCAAGAGATTGAACCAAATGTTAATTAGGAAAAATTAGGTAGAGCCAAGTGTTGACTTACCTAGGCTCAGGTCTTAAAACCTTGATCATTAATTATCTTAGGGGAAATGTGTGGCAGTTATGCTAGAACTTCATTAAGGTTACTTCAATCCTAACTAGTTACTGGAAAAAAGCATTGCACTCCATGACCCAAGGATAACTACAATCGCTCCAATCAGACGAGAAGCCCTTGTGGGACACCTCTGATGGAGCTAGCTGATGTGACCTCAGTTGTCAAATTAGGACCCCGAACTTGCAGATTGATCCTTCTTGGAACAACCAATACCTTCCGTTATGGGGTGGCTTTGGGAAACCTAGATGATAGACCCCCTGCATTCTCGCAAGTGCCGGGCAAAGCCGTCTAAGATAGTTCCCCGATGGACCACTAAAACGTGCTGCCAAGGAATGTTGATAAATACGACATATCCTAAGCCATACCCTATGGATGTATGTACTTGAATAGAAGCATATGTAAAGTGTCCTTAAGTTGGGAGTATCTATCTTTAGAGGATACCACTTGTTGTAGTTGACTCTGAGAACGAAGAAAAATAATGGAGGAGAAGATAACATGTTGCTCCTGACCTCTGATTTGCTCCATCTCTCGGACTCCTCCACTTCAGTTTTGTCATTTGGTATTTGAGCATTAACAAAAAAGATTCTTGACCACTGTCAAGGAGGAATGGAATAACAAAAAGTGCACGCCAAAATGACTCTTGAACAATCATAATATCTGTGAAATGTGCAGGAAGCGATGCAACGGCATTCAGCAGCGTGCTATAATGAAACCTACAATGAGAAAGGCTCGTGATGAATAACCATTAGGGAAGGAATAATGATCCACAGAAACAACTAAATACATCCCCTTATTGTATATAGCGAGAGGTCTACGAATTAATACCTTGATAAGGCCAACTATCAGCAAGTCAAATAAAAACACAAGTAGATTGTAGAAGAAGAACTGGACACTGAATTTTGGAGCCAAGTAGATCGATATTGCCACAGGGATCTAGAAAAGGCATCACTCAAGGTACTGTTGTCTGTTCCGAATGAAATCCCTCCAACAAAGAGCTTTGTTGAAGGCCCCGAAGACATGAAATGAACTCACTACTGAAAAGGCGAGATGAAGAAGCGAGTCATTCGTGGAAGTTCCGTGTCACGAACTTCCTTATTGGAAAAGGCCTCTACGAGTTTGTATCAGGTGAAGAAAAGGAGCCAGAGGTGAGTGATCCTCCAACTGCAGAAGAGACAAAGGCACGGAAGGAATGGAATGCAAAAGATAAAAAGGTCATATATTGGCTGTCTACAGTAATTGGCAATAATATGCTGGGACATATTAGAAATGTAGAGAATTCATATGCAGCTTGGACAATACTTGAAATTATGTTTTTCGTAAATACAAAGGCAAGAAAGATTCAACTCAAGCAAGAGTTGAATACATTGAAGAAAGGGAAGATGTCTACCAATGAGTATGCACTGAAGGTAAGGAACATTGCAGATGCCTTGGCAGTGATTGATGCAATGCCCGATGATGATGATTTGGTGTCGTCTACCTTGGGTGGACTTAACAATGAAAAGGCTTGGAAGTCTTTTGTAACTTCCATATATGTCAGAAAGCCATTTCCAGATTTCGATGAGTTGGTCTCCCTTATGATCATTAAAGAGATCAAAATGCAGAGTGAGACATCTGAAAAAAGTGGTGAACAGGTCCAAGCTTTCTACTCCAGTTTAGGAAGGGGACGTGGCAGGTTCTCTTCAAGAGGCCGTGGTGACAACCAGCAAAACAGATTGAATCAGCAATTTGGCGATATGCACGTTTCAGGAGGTCGTGGTAACTTTAGAGGCAGGGGGAGCTTTAGAGGAAGAGGTGGATGGTAGAACAGAGGTTCTAACAACTCTAGTATTGTGTGTCACTAATGTGGCAAAATAGGTCATATTGCAGCCCAATGTTATGCTAAGAAAGATGATATTTGCAGTGGTAAGTTGCAGCAAGGAAACTATGCATCGACTTCACGACAGAATGAAGACAAAAATGAATATCTGTTTGTTATGTAGCATACGCTGAATGCTATTACAGGAAGAAAGGGAACACATGATGATGTTTGGTATGTTGATTAAGGTGCATCCAATCATATGACCAGCCATGCAGAATGGTTTGGAGAGATGCAGGATTTGCAAAATGCAGGTTATGTACAGACGAGTGATGATTCATGGCACCCAATTTCACACATTGAAAAAGTTCCCTTGTCCTTGCATGATGGTAAGACAAAGAGTCTTTCAGATGTATTACATGTGCCATCTATTACAAAGAACTTGGTGTCAGTCGGTCAAATGGTAGAGCAAGTCAGATTTAATGCAAAGGGCTGCTTTGTAGAAGACTTCAATGACAAGTGCAAGTTAGTTGCAAAGGGAAGTAGAGTTGGACGTATATTTACTCTGGATGCTAGAATTCCTACTATGAATGCTACTATGTATGCTAAAGGAAAAGGTGTTGTTGCAGATATTGAAATTTGGCACAAACATATTGGACATGCAAATGTACAAAGGCTGATATTAATGTAGTCCAAAGGGTTGGTTACAGGTGTTTCTACATTTAGAGTTGTAGAATTTCACCAGGTATGCGAAGCATGTCAGTTTGGTAAGCAGGCAAAACAACCCTTTTCACATGATAGAGATGTAAGCATAAATATCCTTGATGTTGTGCATACACACAGTTGGGGGCCTACACAAAATGTATCTCTTGGAGGCAATTCATACTTTGTCACATTCATTGATGATTGTTCTAGAAAGCTGTGGGTATATTTTATGAAGGAAAAGAGTGAAGGGTTTGAGAACTTTAGAACTTTCAAGGCTGCAGTTGAAAGAGAAACAGGCTTGAAAGTAAAGTGCTTGAGGTTAGATGGAGGGGGAAAGTACCTCTCGAATGAGTTCAGGGATTTTCTGAGGTCTCATGGGATGAAGAGACAGTTCACATGCAGGTATACCCCACAACAAAATGGGATTGCAGAAAGGAAAAACAGGCATATTGCAGAAGTTGCACGCACCTTGATGGCTGAAAAGAATATGCCTAAGAATTTTTGGTCTGAGGCTGTTCATACTGCTGTTTATATTATGAACAGAACTCCCACAGCTGCAGTTCATGGGATGGCTCCTAAAGAATGCTTTACTAGAAAGAAGCCTGATGTATCGCACTTGAAGGTATTTGGCTGTGTTGCATATGTTCATGTGCCAAATGAGCTACGGAAGAAGCTTGATCCAAAGGTAGAAAAATATATCTTTATTGGATACTCTTTAGAGCAGAAAGGGTATCGTTGTTATAACCCTGTCACATGTAAGTTCAGAGTGAGCAGGGATGTCATCTTTGATAAAATGAGCAGTTGGTATGCATCTAGTGGTGATGCATTGGATGATGATGATGATCATGACACTCATGTGTAGTCTGAAAAGCAAGAATCACAGACTCTTAGTGGACCAGAGACATCATCTAGTAGTCCTTGGTCTGGGAGACTAAGGAGTAGCTCTACATCTTCAGGTGCATCTAGTAGCACTGTAGGTAAAGACAAAGGAAAGAATAAAGTGTCAGATGGCATTGATGCAGTTCTTGATGGAGACTCTAGTGGCTCAGAGAGCTTGGATGATGAGCTTGGCATTCCTTCTGTCAGGACACCAGGTGTACAGAGAGCTCATAGTAATGTAAAGGCTCCATTGTGTGATCCGGCGGTACATAGATCTAGCAGGGTCAGATACCCTGTTAAAAGATTTGGTTTTGAAGGTTATGCAGCTCACCATTATGCTTATATGGTGAAACTAGTTGAGGATATTGAGCCCACTTGTTTTGAGGATGCTGTTGGTCATACTCATTGGGATGCAGCAATGGATGAGGAGATGGCTGCATTAGAGGCCAATAAGACTTGGGATCTAGTATCATTGCCGAAGGGCAAGAAAGCTATTGGATGTAAGTGGGTTTATAAGATTAAGCACAATGCAAATGGTTCTATTAGTAGGTATAAAGCTAAGCTGGTTGCAAAAGGCTATGCCTAGACATATATGGCATAGATTATGATGAAACCTTCAGTCCAGTTGCTAGGATGGCAACTGCCAGATGTGTGATTGCTTTGGCAACAACCAAAGGTTAGAGGTTGTAGCAAATGGATGTGAAGAATGCCTTCTTGCATGGTGATTTGCAAGAAGAAGTGTATATGGATCAGCCAACAGGTTATGAATATTTAGAGCATCCCACGTATCTGTGCAGGTTGAAGAAGGCGCTCTATGGGCTCAAGCAAGCACCTAGAGCATGGTCTGATAAGATCAAAGAGTATCTTGTCAATATTGGCTTTTATGTTTCTGATGCTGATCACTCACTTTATGTGAGAAAGGGAGATGCAGGTTTGGTCATCATAGTCATCTATGTGGATGACTTGATTATTACAGGTGATAGTGATAGTGGGATTGCTAAAGTCAATGATTTTTTGAAGAAGAAGTTTGAGATGAAGGATTTAGGTGAGCTAAGGTACTTCCTTGGCATTGAGGTGATCAGATGTGATGATGGTATATGGCTGTCCCAAAGACAGTATGGCTTGGATATGTTATCCAAGTATGGTATGACAGCATGCAAAGCACTTTCAGTCCCATTGGAGTAGAATGTAAAGTTGAGTGCTGATGTTGGGTATGAGATAGAATACCCTACTATGTTTAGTAGGATAGTGGGGAGTTTGATCTACATGACCATTACAAGGCTAGACTTGAGCTACGTTGTTGGTCTTGTGAGTCAGTTTATGCAAGTACCTAAAAAGCCACATTTGGATGCAGTCAGATGCATATTGAGATATATGAAGTCCACATTACATTATGGACTTTTCTATGAGGCAGGTACAGATGTACAGGTGTTTGGATACACAGATGTAGATTGGGCTGGTAGTATGTCTGATCGAAGATCTACCAGCCGATACATGTTCTCTCTTGGTAGTGCAGCAATTGCTTGGAGTAGCAAAAAGCAATCTACAGTTGCTTTATCGAGTACAGAAGTTGAGTATAGAGGTGCTGTTGCTATAGCATGTGAGGTAGTATGGCTACAAAAGTTAATGACTGATTTGGATGTGCAGGTGGAAGGTCCAGTTGTCATTTATTGTGACAACATGAGCAGTATACAGTTGGCTAGGAAGCCTGTGTTCCAGGCTAGGACAAAATATATTGAGGTACACTACCACTTTGTGAGAGAGAAGGTACTAGTAGGTGAGATTGACTTGGTGTATGTCAGCACACAGGATCAGATAGCTGACATCTTCACAAAGGCATTGGGTACAGAGAAGCTTCAAAAGTTTCGAAGCTTACTTGGAGTTGCAGAGATGCAGTTCAGCTTGAGGGGGCGTGTTGAGATGACAAGCTTAACACATGCGGACATTGATGATGGACCACCTGGTTAGATGGGTCCACACGTCTACACTTAGCACATTGGTGGTCATTATGACTCTCACATGGCCACTGACTCATTACTTATTATATTCAGGTTGTTACACCTATTTATAGCTGGCATAGTTATAGCGCCAGTCAACTAGTGTAGTCGGTTATGCATTGTTTGACTTAGTAAGCCACTTTCCTTTATGTTGTATCTTATCTATACTTTGTGCACATTGTAAAGAGTGTGGAAGAAGAAGAAGAAACCAGCAAGAAAACGTTTTGGCCTCCATCTCTCTTCTTGTCTCTTGAGTGAGCTTCTCCTTGTGCATTCTATGTGTGTTCGGCGCAACATCTTGAGCAAGTCCCCCCACCACATGATTCTTGACAATGGATGGATGTATATGACAGATTTTGGATACATGTATGACAATCATATTGCTGGAAGCTATTTTTACATCCATTTTTGGACTATTTTTTATGCTTTTTGGTCTCGGATTGGACCATTGACGTTCCGGATTGGGGCATACTACTGAATATAATTTGTGGACAGTTTGTATTGTTGTTTTTTTCATGAATTTGCAGCAGCCATAATGTCTGACACAGCATAGATCACTTAGATTGTGGGAGACAAATTGACCAAAGACAATTATAGTGTTTGGTCTTACAGGATGGAGAAGTTTTTGATGGGTAGCGGTCTATGGGAACTCATAACAGGTGATGATGAATGTCCAGAAGTTCCTAAACATCCAACTGAAGAGCAAAAGAAAGCATACAAGGATTGGACAGGGAAGAACAGGAAGGTTTTGCATTGGATCTTCATATGTATTTCAGAAACATTGATTCCTCATATAAAAAAGGCAAGTACTTGTAAGGAGGCATGGGAAATCATAGAAAAAATGTATGGAACATGTACAGAGACTCGTAAGATATAACTCAAGCAGAGATTACATGGTGCATGGAGAGGAAATCGCAGTATCAGTGACTATGTGGCAGTAATCAAGCAAATTGTAGAAGACCTTGCATCCATTAATGCACCTGTTGATGATGATGATCTAGTGTTAGTGACACTAAATGGGCTTGGACCAGCTTTCAAATCTTTGGATACCTCTATTTCAGTTAGAGGAGGCTCTATGCCTGACTTTGAGGAGCTTATTGAATTGCTACTTATAGAAGAAATCAAGTTGGGATTGAATGCATCTAGTAGTGGCAAAAATGCAGGTGGAGATAGTGTTTTCTATCACCAGAGAGGTCGTGGCAAATCATCTAGAGCTAGAGGTTCTTCACTTGGTCGTAGTAATTATGGTTTTGCTCATGGAAGAGGTAACTTTGGTCGCGGTGACTTCATGCATAGAGACAGGGGGAGATCTTTCCCAAGAGGTAGAGGACGGTCTAGTCCTTCTTCACAGAGAGATGGCACTTGTCATTATTGTGGGCAGTTTGGTCATTTTGAGAGGGATTGTTATCAGAAACAGAATGCCATATCTAGGGGTCGTGGAAGGATCCAATATGGCCACTATGCAGGCACTTATGGTGATATAGGTTATGGACCTAGAGGTGGATCGCCTAGAGGTCACCTATTTGCTATGGAGCATGTGCTTGGGAGCACGACTCACCCTCTTCGTGAGAATGACTGGTTTTTGGATTTAGGAGCTACAAACCACATGACTCATCATGCTGAGTGGTTTGATAGCAAGGACCAAATGCAGAATGAGGAATATGTTTCCATTGATGATGATGCTTTACATAAAATTACTCATATTGGTAGTGTGCCACTTATTACTAAAGATGGGATTGAGAATAAGCTCCCCATAATAACTAAGAACTTAGCATCAGTTGGTCAAATGATAGATCAAGGATTGCAAGTGAGATTCAATAAGTTTGGATGTTTCATTGTGAGGAGTTCCATAATGGAAGAACTAGCAGGGTGATTGCAAGTGAGATTCAATAAGTTTGGATGTTTCATTGAGGAGTTCCATAATGGAAGAACTAGCAGGGTGATTGCTCATGGTAGAAAGAAAAGGAGATTATTTGCTTTGGATGCAGGTACTCCAGTGATTCAAAACTCTATGTATGTTGAGAGAGGACATGGGCAAGATAAGGAAGTGCAATTATGGCATAGAAGGATTGGTCATGTCAATTTGCAAAGATTGAAGCAAATGCAATTGAGACAGATAGCCCATGGTCTACCGCATTTTGGATATGTGAATTTTGATCATGTATGTGAGGCTTGTCAATTTGGCAAGCAGTCCAGATTGCCATTTCCAATGAGGGGGAGAATAAGCAGCTATCTTTTGGAAATAATACACTCTCAGATATTTGGGGCCCATGTCAGAATGTTTCCATGAGCGGAAGATGTAGATTCTATATCACCTTCATTGATGATTTTAGCAGAATGACTTGGGTGTACTTTATGCAGCATAAAAGTGAAGCATTTGAAAAGTTCTTGGAATTTAAATCTATGGCTGAAAAGCAGTTTGGATGCTACATAAAATGTTTGAGGTCAGATAATGGTGGAGAGTACATGTCATATGAGTTTTGTGACTTCTTGAGAGATCATGGTATCAAAAGGCAATTGACATACAGGTACAAACCTCAGCAAAATGGTGTGGCTGAAAGGAAGAATCAGATTATTGTAGAGGTTGCAAGGGCAATGATGAACCAAATGAACATGCCATTGTCATATTGGGCAGAAGCAGTGCATACTGCAGTTCACATTATGAATAGAACACCTATAGCCTTGACTCATAATATGTCACCATATGAGAAAATGTATGGTAGGACACCCACTATTGCATACCTTAGAGTCTTTGGATGTGTTTGTTATGTTCATGTTCCGGATGATTTGAGAAAGAAGATGGAACCAAAGGTTGTAAAATGCATTTTCCTTGGATATCTTGATGAGAAGAAGGGATACAAATGCTATGATCCAGTGAGTAAGGAAGTATACATAAGCAGGGATGTCAGATTCAGTGAATATGAATCATGGTACAAGCCCAAAATTGCAGTGGATGTTGATTCCTATGAAAGAAATGATGATGATGGCTATGGAAGGAAAATTTCAGCAAACAACAAGGCTGAAAATCAGCATGTGAAAGATGCTTCAAGACCTCAAGAGAATGTGGAAAGGAGTGGTAGCTACAGTCCATGGAGTGGTAGATTGAGAAATGCACAAAGGAGTGTAGAAGTTGCAAAAGGAAAGAGACCTATGGCTGAAAGTTCAGAAGATGAATCTATAGATGATGAGTATGGCATTCTGCATGTTAAAACACTTGGCACTAGAAGTGCAAGAAAGTATGTTCCACCACATGCTAGATCAGATGAGACACATGGTAATGCACCTCAATTGAGAAGGTCAGAAAGGGTAAGGTATCCAATTGATAGATTGACTTATAATGGGTTCATGAAGATGCATTATGCATACATGGTTTCTTATGTACAACATGTGGAGCCTACTTGCTTTGAAGAAGCAGTAGAGAGCAAAGAGTGGAGACAAGCAATTTCTCATGTCTTTAGTGTTTATCTTATGTCCTTTAAGATATTGACCTTACTCTATGCGAGCCATGAATTTGAGGGAGAAATTATATCCTTGAAAGAAAGTGTGTTTGTCTTCACTATTCCTAATGTCATGTCATCTCCTTTGAAATTCCCTCATGTGGTTATCGGTATCATATTTCTAATTAAATAGCTTGTAAGGTAGGCTTGCTCTTATCCAATAGGTCTACTTGATCAAGGTTAATAAGTGATTTTGATATTCTTTTCCTACTCTTTGGGCTACATGAGGCTTATCTAGTTTTTATATTGGTTTGTGTCAAATATCTAGTTCATGTGTTTTTGTTATGTTCTACAGTTTCTTAGGTTCATTTTTTATATAGTATCACACTATCTACTTTGAGTTGGCATTTAGTCCATTTTTGCAGAGAATTCTTGAGTTAACTATGAAGTTCCTAATTTCTGGTAATGGTTTTCCTAGCTGCTTGCCCAAAATCGGAGGTTGTGAAAACTCTCTGGCAGTAATCTAAATGGAAGTTATGCACTGTGTTGGTCCTTGTAATGCCAAGCCTCAGTATCGGTACATATCTTGATCACAGTTAGTAGTCTTTGACGTTGGTCACAATCTGGTGTCTTCTAGGTGCTGCTACAGCATAACGTGCATGACACAGGTTCTTTATGATTGAGAATCCTTGAATCTACCATTGAGTGCATGAGAAATGGATGTTTCATTAAGAAGTTAAGCATGTGGACTAGAACAGATCCGACGGTGGGCATATGAGGAGGATGCACACATTGGAATAACCCATGCGAGTGGTGTGTGTGATATGTTTTGTAGGAGGAGAAAAAGCTATTATGGTAGGCTGTAGCTGAAAAGGAAGTTACAGTACACATGAACAACAATCAAATGGATTTATTTTATGCTCCTTATTTGAAAGCCGATCTAGAAAATATGACACAAAAAAAATTGCAGGAAGATGGTCAATTTTAGACCCATGTTTTGATGCATTTTGGGTCATACGGACATCATTTGGGATCTAAATTGGATGTTTCTTGTTGGGAACTGAATGTATGACATGTTGGCATCATGGATGTTGAGATGACAAGCTCAACACATGCAGACATTGATGATGGAAGACCTGGTTAGATGGGTCCACACGTCTACACTTAGCACATCGGTGGTCATTATGACTCTCACATGGCCAATGACTCATTACTTATTATATTCAGGTTGTTACACCTATTTACAGCTGGCATAGTTATAGCGCCAGTCGATTAGTGTAATCGATTATGCATTGTTTGACTTAGTAGGCCACTTTCCTTTATGTTGTATCTTATCTATACTACTTGTGTACATTGTAAAGAGTGTGGAAGAAGAAGAAGAAACAAGCAAGAAAACGTTTTGGCCTCCATCTCTCTTCTTGTCTCTTGAGTGAGCTTCTCCTTGTGCATTCTGTGTGTGTTTGGCGTAGCATCTTGAGCAAGTCCCCCCACCATGTGATTCTTGACATGGTATCAGAGCCGCGCCACTGAGAGAGGCTGATTTTGAAGGTTGAAGTGAAGGAGAAGAAGCAAAGTTTGAGCAAGCAAGACACGGGTAAGAAGCTCTCCCATTATTCCACTCTTTCTCTTAGACAGTGCTTGTGGAGGCACCAGAAGCAGGGTAGAGCAAAAAATCTCAAATTGCAATGAGATTTGGTGTGCACGAAGAGCATTATGTATTTTGCAAATAGGCCCTTTAGGACTTTCCCACAGTTATTTTGGGCATTTGAGGCCGTTTGAGGCCCCGTTTTAGAGCCGCAAGGTTGCAGACAACAGTTTCAGGGTACACTGTGATTTTCCCTGTTTTGACCGAAAGTGGGTACACAGGTTACAGATTGCGAATTTGTAATTCTTGAGGTGTTTGTAGGAAGCAAACATAAGGTTTATCTGCAAACAATTTGCAGATTGCATGTATTGTTGAGCAGACAGTGAAAAAGGCTGTTTGGTGTATTGTTGTGCACTACAGATCGAGGGTAAGATTTGCTTGCTATTTGGTATTAGTTTTATGATAATGGGAGAGAACAGTGGAAGCCCCATCATTGAGAAGCTCGACAAGAACAACTAGATGAAGAGATGGATGCACTAAGGAAAAACAAGACTTGGGATTTGGTGAAATTACCTCATGGCAAGAAATCCATTGGATGTAAATAGGTTTATAAGGTCAAATGTAAGTCAGATGGTTCTCTTGAGAGGTATAAAGCAAGGCTGGTTGCAAAAGGATATGCACAAACTTATGGTTTGGACTATGAAGAAACATTAAGACTAGTAGCTAAAATGACGATAGTGAGATTGGTAATTGCTTTGGCTTCTATCTATGGTTGGAAAATTTATCAAATGGATGTGAAAAATGCATTTTTGAATGGTAACTTAGAAGAGGAAGTGTACATGGATCAGCCAGAGGGCTATGTGGATCCAAAATACCCACATTATGTATGCAGGTTGAAGAAGGCTTTATATGGAATGAAGCAAGCACCAAGAGCATGGTGTGATAGAATCAACAAATTCTTATACAGTATGGGATTTCAGCAGAGCAAAGCTGATTATTCACTTTATGTGAGGCATACATAAGATGGTATGGTTGTTTGTTGTCACCTATGTTGATGATCTCATTATTACAGGTATACTTGAGAAGGAGATTACTAAAGTCAAGCATGGGTTACATAAAGAGTTTGATATAAAGGACCTTGGTTTGTTGAGATACTTCTTGGCTATTGAGGTTATTGACACACCTCATGGTACATGGATGATATAAAGGCAATATGCATTAGAGATGTTGGAAAAATATGGCATGACAGGATGCAAACCGGTTGATACACCATTGGATCAAAATGTTAAGTTGATGGATGATGGATCTTATGTTGAGGATGTCACTATGTTCAGAAAGATGGTTGGTAGTCTTATCTACTTGACCATTACAAGACCAGACTTGAGTTATGTTGTTGGATTGATAAGTCAATTTATGCAGAAACCATGCAAATCACATTTGGATGTAGTGAGAAGAGTTCTTAGGTATGTGAAGAAGACAACTGGATTTGGCTTGTTTTATGAAAAAGGAATCAAGCCTACATTGTTTGGATACTCAGATGTAGACTGGGCAGGTAGCTCTATGTATAGAATATCTACTAGTGGCTATGCATTCTCATTTGGATCAGCCATGGTAAGTTGGAGCAGTAAGAAGCAACCTATAGTTGCTCTATCAAGCACTGAAGTAGAGTATAGAGGCATTGCATTGGCATCATGTGAGCAGACATGGCTGAGATTGATCTTATATGACATGGGTATAGAGATTGATGGTGGAGTCATTATGTATTGTGACAATGTTAGTAGCATTATGTTGGCAAAGAACCTAGTCTACCATGCAAGGACAAAACACATAGAAGTGCACTATCATTTCATTAGAGAAAAAGTCATTGATGGAGAGATTGACTTGGTCCATGTGAAAAAAAATGACCAACTTGCTGATATCTTTACCAAAGCATTAGGTAAAGATAAGTTTGAGTACTTCAAGAGTGCACTTGGAGTCTCATTCTGAGCTTGAGGGGGAGTGTTGATAAATATGACATATCCTAAGCCATACCCTATGGATGTATATACTTGAATAGAAGCATATGTAAAGTGTCCTTAAGTTGGGAGTATCTATCTTTAGAGGATACCACTTGTTGTAGTTGACTATTAGTGTTATATACCACGTAAGCACAAACCAAGAAAGCGCCTCTTGGCTAATTACCATGGCCTCACTATAGGTCTCCTACACCTCGAGGATTGGCCCCAATATGTGCCATGAACACATAAAGCACATTTGGTACATATTCCACTCTTGTAATGAATCGATCCAAGAAATAAATAGAGAGTAGTGAATATTTTCCAAGGAACCGAACCACTAACCCTACAATTTAGAGTACCTCATACTCAACATAGGTCATCGTTTATGAAACAATTGCTATGCATCCAAGATGATACTATATGGTGTGTGCAATACAATTGTGTATGATTACAGTGCTCAAACAAGTTTAGTCATTAACAACCAGCATTGTGAAGGTGCAAAAATAGTTCTTTTCATGCCTTTCTTCTAAACCGCGATTGTTGCGTTGCTTAAGGCGGCTAGTACAATCGAGCATTCGTGTGCTACTGAACCCTCATAATTTTAAACCACACATATCCTATATGCCATGTATAAGAAAAAATTTAGAATTTAGTGTATTCTAAGCACTTAACATCCCCCTTCTCCCTATTGCTTTAGATTGTGCATTCGATGGTAGATTTATGGCGTATTTTTAATGTATTTTTCTTTCACTAAAGTAATAAAAACCCACTTTAATATAGAGATAGGGATGAACTGAGGCTAAAACTCATGCCTTAGCCCTACCATACATTCATAAACACAAACATTATTTTTCTCAAATTTTTGGATAGAAAAATGTATTTTTGCTTATTTTTCTTATTTTTTCTATTAATTTATTGATAAATACCAATATTTTGTAATCTACTAATTTAGATTGATTAATATTATTTAGAATTATTTTCCTATTATATTTCATCCAATAAGCACACTATATGAACAACAAAACCCCAAAAACACATGATTTTTCTTAAACCACAATGTTGCGGGTTTTGCACGTTTACAAATAAATTATTAGATGAGTGATTTTTCTTTATTTTTCTAACCTTGCCAATAAATTAGAGCATTGGAAACCAAATGCAACCATTTTCAACCAAAATTTATCATAAAATAAGAAAATACACAACTTACTCATGAAATCATGCCTTTGACATAGTATGTATCTCGTGTGATTGGAGGCCTGTTGATGCTTTCCAATAGCTATTAGCAATCCTTCCAACCTCAATCTAGGCTCCTTTATGCTCCAGCATCATCCCACAATCAAAATCTTTCATCTAAGCCCACCCCCTTCTCTTATACATTAATCCAACATGCAACAAGAGGAGAAAGGAGAGAGAAGAGAGAGAGACTAAAAACTGATCTGTTGATAGAATGCATCAATTTTTGACCAGATTGAAGTGTTGAAGAGCATGGAAAATAAGTTTTTGGCTTATTTCTTCCATTCCCCTAATTCCAATAGCCATAAAATTGATTTTTTAATGGAGGCACTAAAAAAAGTCCCCTCCCAATGATTCATGACTTTTCATTTATAAGCCTTTAAACAAGGCTTAACGCTTAAAGCCTTAAAAAAATTGGACAAGTTGGAGTTTTCATACTGCACAGTGATTTTTTGTCACCAAATACTAGTCTAGTGCTTATCTATACTCATCTAACTTACTTGGTGACATGAAAGAGCTATCACATAGTCACAACATTGTCTCCTAGCTTTGGAGAAATTGAGCACAAATGCATTAATAAGGCTCTCTACTTGTCAAGTGCTTATTTGTATGCATGCAACTACTTTGGTGACATGAAAGAACTATCTCATAGTAGTAACCTTAGAGAAAAGGTGTGGGCCATCTCAATGAAACTAGGGTAGATAGTGGTGCGGGCACTTACTTTTTGGGTTAGACATCCCCTCCAAAAAAGTAATACTATCAGAAGTTGACTATGTCACATGCTTGCCTAATAATTCCCTGGGAGCATGTTTTAGTAGTCCATTGGGGAACTATCCTAGACGTATTTTCTCGGTAGTTATGAGAATGCACGGGGTCTATCATCTACGTTTCCTAGAGCCCATCCTGTAACGGAAGGTATACTAGCCATCCCCACAAGGATCAACCTACAAGCTCAAGGTCCTAATTTGACAACTGAGGTATCGATACATCAACAAGCTCCATCGGAGGTATCCCACAAGCGCTTCTTGTCCAACTGGAGTGATTGTAGTCACCCTTGGTTCATGGAGTGCAATGCTTTTTTCCAGTAACTGGTTAGGATTCAGGGAACCTTAACAGAGTTCTGGCACAACCACTATACCTTTCCCCTAAGATAATTATTGAGATCACGGTTTTAAGACCTGGACAGCCTAGGTGAGTCAATGCTCAGCTCTACTTAATTTTTCCTAATTAATGTTTGGTTTAGTCTCTTGAGAGAAGCTCCTAGCTTGTCAAGACCACCGGATCCGTTAGGGATCTCACCCACCCCTTCCCACAAATGGTTTTCTTTAGTTTTTCAATTACCTATCGCATTAAGTTACGACATATGAAAGTAACTTTATTAATTATTCCATTATCACAGGTTCCTTCGCATAATTTTATGGCACAACACAAAGATAGAGAAAATAGTCTTTTGGAAAAATATATTTATTTATTATTTCACAAAGTTATTAACAATGATTTTTTCCTTCTCTCTACGTGGAAGATAAACCTCCATTCACCAGAAAATCCCTTCTGTCTATGCAAAAGAAAAGAAACCCTCCAAAATGTTAACCCCAACTCGAGACGGAAGAAAAAGAAGTAAAATACAGAGGCACTAGAAGATGCAGGACAGAGAACAAGTGATGGTTTCTAAAATCAAGCTAAAGGCAAACACACATTTTTAAGTGGAAGACACCCCACAATTTTTGAAAAGGAGCGCGAGACTCCCTCCTATGCGAATTGTAAAAGGGTAGACAGCGGGCATAAAATAGGCCAAGTAGAAGGGAATGGAAAAAAGGACCCTACCACAATGGCCGGTCATGTAAAAAAGGAGATAACGGGATGATTGCCCAAAAGGGATTTAGGGTTTTGTATATAAAGTTCAAAAAGTGAATGAGAGCTCATTCTTTGGTGTGTGGCAAAGTGGACTCTTCTTCTTCTCTCCTTCTCTACTCTTGCTTGCTTGCTTGTGAGTACTTGAGGGAGGGAGTGTGAGTGAGTGAGGGAGTGAGTGTGTGAGGGTGAGGAATCTTGGAGGTGAAGCCCTCCACCATCTCCTCTCTTCTTCTTCTCTTCTCTTCTCTTGTCTCACGCATAGCTATGGAGGGTGGGGCTTGGAGAAAGAGGCTTGAGGATGCTTGAGCTTACATCACGAATCGTGGAACTATCGAAGTACTTGAGAGAGGAAGCAACTCAATCGGGCATCAAGGTAAGCTCACCACACTTGTAAAGAGGGATAGCGCGTCGGCTATATGAGAGGTAGCCATTAGTGCTTGCTTGAAACGCTTGAAGGAGTAAGTGGTGTGTGGGTCTTGGCAGTTGAGCTTGAGCTCACCTCTACATTTTGATTGCATTGCTAGGTTCAATGGATTCAAGGTTGAGTGCTTGCACACTTAAATCGAGCGTCGAAGTAAGGGTTTCATCGTTGAACCGGAGCTTGAGATAGATAGGAGGTTTTGGGTTTTTAATTCGTGCTACAATTAAGTATTTTTGGTTTTTGATGATTAGTTGAGTAGGGGAAATAATTTTAATACTTTTCTTTCAATTTTTGTTACATGTAGAGTAGGATAGGATGGAGAAATCAGAGTGGAAAGCTTAGGGTTCACTATTGTAAAACAGGCCTGAATAGGGCACAAATAGGGAAAAAATGGAAAAAAGGAGTGTGCAGAGGTGTCAGAGTCCCAAGGGGAGTGATCGAGAAGGCTAAGGTTGTGCTCAACAACAAGGGTTTAAGGTCCTGGGTGACCAAGGAAAGCGTCATTTGCAGTCCTAGCTTTGTGAGAGAGTGAGAGAGAGAGAGAGCTTGTAGGGCACGATTCCATGTTGAATTAATCATAGCGTATCAAAGTTTTTGGTGAAATTCAAGTACATGATACCCTTGGCCTAAACCCCTGCTTGAATTTTGGAAGGTCTTGTAGGTGGTGGTGGCTTTAGAGCAGATATTTTGAGCAAATCGTAGTCGACATGTATTTCAATCGGCGGAATCAGACGGTTCTCCAGTGTCCGATTCCCAAAATTGGATGTTCAATTCTGCATAATCGGATGCTCGAACCAAAGACCTTGTCTGATCCAGAAGATTGGACACACAAAATTGGACGCACAAAAATTGGACACGAAAATTTGACCTGTCCGATGATCGGACAACCCACTTCTGCCCGATTTTGAGAAGTAGACGAGAAGAAATTGGACACACCACCTCATTCGATCATCCAATCGCGACAATCGGACCATGAAATCAGACCCAATGACCTGTCCGATCAAACACCTATCTGAATCACATCAAGCACCCCTGTTCAATATTGGGAATTAGACAATAGCCAAATCGGACCAACCCAGGCTATTCGATCGGACACACCTTATCCAATTGTGACAATCAGACCTGACCTTGCCCAATTCCTAGAATCAGACACTAGTAAATCGGACGTTCGATTTTCAAAATTGAACACTGGTAAATTGGTCATAGTTTGAGAGAGAAAATCTAGAAATTTGACAAACCCTGACCAACGAAGAGTGTGACCCATGCTGGAAGAACCCATCGAATGTCTCACAGGTGTTAAGGGCTCCACTTACCTGTCCTTTCCTTTCCTTTCCTGGACAGCCCCACTTTGTCCTGGAAATGCCCATGCTCTTTAAAGTTGCAACAATCTGTTTGTTCAGATCCCAGACTTTATTTTTGGTCTTGCCCTTTCCTTTCTTGTCTTTGTTTCCCTTACTGTTATTTCTCTGTTTCTGTCTGCTGCTCTTTCTATTTCTTCTAGATCTCTTGTCCTCCTCATCTGAGTCCTCAGAGTCTGAATATGAGCTAGCATCCTCTGATTCTGAATTTGATTCAGACCCTGTATCTGAGTCTAAATTTGTATCTTCATCTGAATCTGAATCTCTGCTATGTTTCTTCTTCCTTTTGTGGTTCCCAGTCTCTTCTCTACCCTTCTAGCAGCTGCTACTAATTCATTGAAGCCTCCTACTCCACCAGGGATATCTGTACTAGCTACTGTTGTTCTGACAGTTTCCCTCAGCCCATTCCAAAAGTACTCTCCCAGCATTTCATTTGTTGGTCTTTCAGGTGGTGCCAGCCTACCATTTAGGTCTAGGAATTGCTGTGCATAGTCATCCACCAGAAGCCTTTTCTGTTTCATTGTTTTCAACTTTTTAAGAATATATGTTGGTGTTTTCCATCTTCTAAACCTAGATAGGAAAGCTGTTTGCAATGCCTGTGTATCAAGGAAATGGGCTGCCCCATACTGTGTGAACCAATTCATGGCTTTACCCTCCAGTGTGGCAGCAAATTGTTGCTTCTTCACATCATCACCATACAAAGCTCCAAGTCCACTTGCCTCCCATTTTGTGTTGAACTAAGCTACATGGGTATCAGGGTCTTCCTTTTTGGACTCACCCTTGAAACTGGAAAATTTGACTCTAAGGTTTGCTGGATTTGGGGGTTGTGCCATTTGTGCTGGATGTACAGTTGTGGCAACCTATTTTTTAATTGGTGGTTTAGGTAATGGTTGGAACCTCAACTTCCTTCTAGTCTGTTGCTGTAATTGGGACCATGCTAATGCCCCCAAAAATTTGTTACTGTTTCTTTCCTCCTCTCTTGTTATTACTAGTACTTGTAGACTAGCAGAACCATCTGTTCTTACTTCCTGATTGGGACCAGCTTCATCTGTTTGCACTTCCTGGTCACTTACATACCCTATATCCAGAATATCCACTTGACTGCCACTATTTGATCTCTGATGCTCCTTTTGTTTCAACTTCTCTTCCTGTTCTAATTTAGCATGTAATCTGGTATAGTATGTCCCAAACCCTTCCCCTCTATACTTCTCTGCTGACATAAAACAGGGTTCAGGTCTGTCATTAGAATAGGTTAGCACTGTCCTATAGGTGCACAATGGTCACAATAATGATATGATTTCCACGTCAATTTCTTCTCTTCGGTCGAACCAGTCTAGGGGTATAACTCCACCCGTAAGGTGCACAAAACTACCAGAGATACTATGTACGTCATATTTTCCTGAAGATACCTCCTGTGTACTCTAGTCCAAAGGGTGCCACTTGTTTTGTTTGCTCTGTACAAACCACTTCTCTGATCTTTCGAATTACATCTAGAGGTCAATCAGGGAAATGTGTGGTCAAAAATTCCTTACTATAAACTTCAAACTCCTCTTCTGCTGTAGTCCAATTCTGAAACTCTTGGCACAATGTTTGCGCGAATATTTTACGCTCCTCCTCGTCGATGCACCACTGCTCAAACTCCTTCAGCCAAGGATCCATGATTTCCTGTATTCTTCAATTCAGAAATGAAGAACACCTATTCCATTCCCAATCCTAACTGCTCGTCGCGCCAATGGAACAATTCGCAGGATTGCTAGTGTTAAGGGCTCAATCATCAACCCCTAATTTATTCCCATCTTACTTTTAACATAAATCTGTTTTGAACCTCTCCCCCATACTGAATATAGAAAATAATAGTCTTCCTCCCTCAATACATCCATTACGACATTATTGCACCACTTAAAACAAAACAAATACTCATTTCTCAAAAACAGAAAACAGGGAAATAACAGAAAACTGTGTAATCACTAAAATCTGTTCTGATATTCATGGCCAGAAAGCTTCCCCTACAACAACACAGACTTCTCCCTCTTACAGTTATCATCAGATATATTTGTACATCGACAGAAAAAAAACCCCTTACAAGTGTCCCTTTGCAAAAGACACACACCCTTTGATATCTGATTCCTTACAAAGGCTTAAAAACATTAACTCTACTAATAATAAGACCCCTAATGTGCACTTCCTACTAGGCATTAACAACAGGTAGTTATAGACCTAGAGATCATGGCCGAACATCCAAGAATTGCACAATAGTGTGTTTCCACAAACTTGATGTGTCTGGTGATGAGGGCTAGTTGTAATACCCCAAATTGACCATGAGCAAGCTAAATGGCATAGCACAACAAAAAACCCCATAAGTCGACCAGGACACAGTCAGAAACCAAACATACGATCCTATCAGGCCAACCCATAAACAAGAGCACTAGAGACGTGTAGACACTTTGTTTTCTCACTCACTCTGATTTCCAGCATCCAAAACACACTTAAGAAGAGCTAAGAGCTTGATTGCACACAGTGCACGAAAAAGAATACACTGGCACACACATGCATAGAGTGGGGGTAAGTTGAGGACTGGTTGTAATTAATAAGGAATTCACTCAAACATAAAACCTTGAAGGAACCCACTGGTAAGAGAAGATCCCAAGACATAGACAGATGATCAAATCCCCAAAAGTAGGACCAAGCGAAGAACACAGCTAAACACTCGGATGCAACAAGGACCGACACTATCGTGGAAGTAAATCTACTCGGCCTCATCAACCTGATTGACAACTTGGTAGAACAAGGAATCTTGGACATGGAAGAAGGCAGCTCCTCAGGCCATAGAAGCAATGAAGAACTTGACTTAGGAGATTTTCTTGAGGTTATCTAACAGTTAGTAAAAAAATACGATGCTCAAACTTGGCTAGAACACCGCGGTAGACTTGCAAAGGACATCATAGCAGATCTTGAGGAGGAGAGGAACCTAGCATCTAGGGCTCTGCAAGGCCTAGTCACGTACAACCAAGATCAGCAAACTAGGAGCTTACACCAGAGCATGGAAATGCAAGAGATCCAAAGAGCGCTAGTCCTAACAGGTAGAAATTGGTCAGAGAGCGAGAGAGCACTAGAAGGAGACCTCTCACTAAGCGAGCTTCTAGCAAAGCGGCTACTAGATAACATGCATTGCAGCATTAGCAACATTGCTATTGGCAGGGTTAGGAGTGAACCAAGGCTCTAAGAGTCAATAAAAAATTCATGTGGTAGCAAAGCAGCTGGGGACCGAATACTAAGCCGTATAGCTTTGTGGAGCAATTCGAGTAGGTCTACAAGACCAATGGCCTCATTGATCCCACTCAATGCTCACAAGCTTGTGGTAGTACATGAGTCTGGATGTTGCAGAGCATGCCAATTTCAATGGCTCGAAAAATCTCTTCATTAAGAGATTTTTTGAACCTAGGTACTCTGGTAACCTGCTAGTGCAACTTATGAATGTCAAGCAGAGAGAGAAAGAGGACATTTGAGATTACGTGACCCATGTGAGGAGCCTCTTCAAGAAAATCCCTATGGGCGAGAGACCAACCGAAAGAGTGGTGTCCACGGTATTCATTAACGAAATATGAAGTGGAGAGCTCTACAAAGCCTTGGCACGAGACACACTAGCAAGGGTCTTTGAAGAAGCCATTAGAGTGGATGACTAGCTCAAGGAGAGAAGCTCCATGGGCTCAAATCGAGAAGAGTCCAACACCAGGAATTCCAAGAAGGCCTCAGCATCGAGTGAGAGATCAGGCCCAAGCGCTTAGGACAAAGGGAAGGGCACTGATTCAAGACAAGAGCTAGCAAAGATGAAGGTGAAAATAGTCAAATTGCAGGAGATGATGAGATGACCAACGCGCCCACACATCCAGTGCGTGCATTGTGGCGAAAACCACCTTCTAGCTGAGTGTTAGGACCCTAGGTCATGACATTGCGCTAATTGTAGTAGGTTTGGCCATGATGCCGTGCATTGTCAACTATCCGAGAGACTCCCATACATGCAGCCTTACGGTCAACCCTACCTTGCAAACAGGCCACCAAAGGGGAGCCCCATTCTATCTCCTACCACCTAATGACTCTAGGCCAACCATCCCTAGGATGGAGATAAATCCTACATGTATCCCTAGACCACCTGGACCCTACATAACCCATCCACTGAGACGAGTGTTACTTCAGTCCACTACGTGGAGGAACCAAATAGTGATGAATGTTATGTAAACCCTTATGTATTGTACAATGAAGAAGGCAGCATGGTCCTTATGGACTACTGACAAGTACTAGTGATGGCATTAGGTAGAGGGAGAGGCAAAGGCCTAGGAAGGTAGACCCAAGAGCCAAGGAACTGTGGTCACCTAGGATATGTTTCGTCCTGAACCTGGTACTAGGGTGGGTGTCACACTTGGAATGTGGATAACATTATTAGATTCTTATACTAATATCATCCATCCTTAACCTTTTGCCCCTTCTTTGAATTTTTTCTATAGACTATATTTTTGTCTCATTAGTTGTCCCAAGGGTAATGACTCTAAGTGGACACAAGGGTTGTAAGTAATCCCACATCAACTTCATTGGTTTTGTCCTTTCTTGGTTTGCTGAGTGAAAGTGCTAAGGTCGGGGAGTACCCCAACCCAAAGCGCCAACTCGAAGCCATCAAGAAGGTGAAGGAGTGGGTGAAGGAGGCCCAAGAGCACCTAAAAGACACTGATCCCATACTAGAATACGAGATTGATGATCTCTCAAGCATAAGGACCTTGGTCTCTCCCCCATGACCAAAATCAAGGGATGCGATGGCACCACAAGCAGTGCCGCCCAGACAAAGTCTAAACACTATGAGCCAGCAAACCAGTCATGGCCATTGGCCAAGAACTGTAGAGTTAGGAGAGAGGCAAGCAGCTAGCAACCTCCTTAATACACTGGTGACCACCCCTGTGACTCTAAGCTTACGTGAGCTACTTAGGATGCATCCAACGCTGTGGCAAGAATTGAAACAATAGATTGAAGAATCAAATGAGCCAATTACCACAGAATTGCTTGAGTACAATGCATAAAAGAAAATACCGAGTCTCAAGCTACACTCCATGCCTAAATCTTTGCACATCGATGCTTTTTGGAAAGGCACAGAAGTGCTTGCAATCCTGCTAGCAGTCTTAGCTCTGGGGGATATCACAAGAAGGGGAATTGTAGACACAGGAGTGGGAGTTAGTGTGCTAAGCCATGTAATGCTCCAAACTTGGGGTAACCCACTGGTTGAGGCTGCTAGGTTCAACGTCACATTGGCTAACAGAATGAAGGTAAAACCATTCGGTGTATTAAAGAGTTGGCTAGTAAAAATCACAGGAGTCTAGTTTTCTGTTGACTTTATAGTCATGAAGGGGGTGGACTACAATATCCTGCTAGGCTGACCATGGATGCGCAATGCAAGAGTCATAGAAGACTAGGGCAATGGTCTTATCATCTTAGGCAATCGAATGGAGGTTGTAAGAGTAGAGATGGACACTTGGAAGACTATGCCGGTTGACCTAGGTGCCATCTCCACCATGCTCAAGGGTGACAGCCAGATTAGAAAATCCTATTGGGCCTTAACCAAGTATATCCCATGTCCTGAGGATGAGCGAGACTAGATGCATGTTCTTGCTACCACCAACCTACCGTTCTCAGACAATGAGGAGTACAAACAAGCCATCAAAACGATTGGCAAGATCGAGGACACACCCTCAGTACCAGTCTGCATGATGATTGGAAGCCTACACATAGAAGACCCGATCTTATCACATTCCAAGTCCCGAGCAATAGATGCAAGCTCCTAGAGATTCCAAGGTACTTGATTGACCAGTTGGCTGGCAATCCAGCAACTAACCTCAAGCCACTCCAAGATCTCTTGGACAAGCCTAATCGGTGATGGTCCAAGGGGCACGATTTAAACTTGAGGTACAATTGGGCTTTAATCCCTGACCTACGAGAAGGGATGTATCAAAACTTGGAGGTTTATGAGCAATCGGACAAAGACAACTCTAACGATGAATATGAAGGTTGTTGTTCCTTCAATGATGAGAGCGAAAGGGGAATTGATACTATAAAATATGACATTGGGGAACATGTAATCAAACAAATACGAGTTGACTCCAAACCACGCAAGCAAAATGCCTTTAGGATGGAGAGAGGAGTCATACATAAAGACAACAATCACCTGGTTAGAGCACACAGGTGCAATTGACTACGAGCAGGAAGGTTTAGCACAACCAAGTGACACACCGCTACTAAGGACCAACTCACCTTCTGAGCTAACACCAATAGGAGAGACTCCCTCTTCTAGCAACGATGGAGATTTTGCTTCTGAGTCAGAAGTCAGCTCACATAGTGATCATGAGATACCTCAACCTTCCAAGACTAGATGCACCAAGGGGGGACCTACCTATCTACATAAGACACCAATGATTAAGGGAGGAACGACAGAAGCTACCTTAGAAAACAAAAATAGAAGAGCAGCAAAAACTGCAAGACCTACCAAAGTGATTTATGAAATTCAAAAAAGATGTAATATACCCCCTAAAAAAAACGATTTTTAATACAAAATTTTTTATCCCTCTCTCTCTCCCCGCCGACAGCACATCGGGGAGAGAGAGAGAGGGAGTGAAGTATGTATTCGGGGGGCATGCAGTCCCCAGGTGGGAGGGGTGGCAACCGTCTTCCCCCCCCCTCCACCATATAATGGAGGCTCCTCCTCCTCCCCCCCATGTCGAACGGAAGATCCTCCCCCCTCGTGCTTCGTCACCTTCCCCCCCCCATTGCGGTAGCAACAACGCCCCCCTGGGCCTTCTGTTAGAAACCTCCCCCCTAGCTCATCAGGTGGAGACCCCCCCTCCAGCTTGTGGCAGGCAGCGGCACCCTCCCCTACCCCGTGAACAGTGGCCCTGGCCATGAGAGGAGAGAAGAAGAAGAAGAAGAGGAAGAAGGAGGGAGAGAGGGAAGGAGAAGAAGAGAAGAAGAAGAAGAAGAGGAAGAAGGAGGGAGAGAGGGAAGGAGAAGAAGAGAAGAAGAAGAAGAGAAGAAGAAGAAGAAGAGGAAGGAGGGAGAGAGGGAAGGAGAAGAAGAGGAAAAGAAGAAGAAGAGGAAGAAGAGAGATAGAGAAGAAGAGAAGGAGAGGGAGAGAGGGAAGGAGAAGAAGAGAAAAAGAAGAAGAAGAGGAAGAAGAGAGGGAGAGAAGAAGAGAAGGAGAGGGAAAGAGGGAAGGAGAAGAAGAGGAAGAAGAGAGAGATAGAAGAAGAGAAGGAGAGGGAGAGAGGGAAGGAGAAGAAGAGAAAAAGAAGAAGAGGAGGAAGAAGAGAGGGAGAGAAGAAGAGAAGGAGAGGAAGAAGAGAAGAAGAAGAAGAAGAAGAGGGAGAGAGAGAGTAGGAGAAGGAGAAGGAGAGAAGAAAAGAAGAAGAAGGGAGAGAGAGAGAGAGAGAGAGAGAGAGAGAGATGGTGAGTAGAGAAGGTGTTGAGGGCCGTGTTTGAGGAGCCGTGTTTGAGGAGCCACTTTTCAAGCCACTCCCTCATTGACGAAGGTCACCTGAGGCTGAGGTAGATCGCTTGAGGTCAGGCATAGGCATGGCTGACATAAGCTGAGCCGGCGACCTGGTCGCGACAGCGGCGTTCGGCAAAAAGAGAGTTGTGGGAAGTGTAAGTGCTAGAGCTACCAATGGTACCGGTAATGCGGGATAGGCAAGCGGAGCGACCAACGCAACAAATGCCCCTACGATCACAAATCAAACCCAGGTCCTTTTGGTATCATAGGCTTTATAATTAATTTTGGTTAAGCATATTCTGTATTATTTCAAGAAGAAGAAATAAAGGGGTAGTTACATGCATGGAACAAGAACGAGCCTTAGGATTTTTTACTCCAAGTGATAGGTTGCATGCATGAAATGGTAGAGCATGGAGTTCGCATAAGTTTATATGCATAGAATGATATCTTTTACACACATAGAATGATAAGGTTTTTGCATTATTTCACATAAAATAATAGTTTTTAAACCACTTCAGTGCATGAATAGTCATCTAGAATTCATGCTTCGCAATCGTGATTAAATTAAACACATGGAATGTTAGTTTCCGTTCATAGGATGCAATTGCACCAATGGATAGAAACCTAGAATTACATACACGCAAGTCACATGAGATCCGTTGCATTAGGAATAAGTATTCGTTGCCAGGTATGAAGAGAGTTAAAGATCATTTAGGATGTACTAATATGTTAAACACACCATGTGCATGATGGGTGAGTTTGATTGGAAAATTCTGCATAGTACCGCACTAAGAGAGATGGAAGGGACACATGCATCTAGACTGTATCCTGAAGGCCTAGATGAAAAGTCTTGCGTTGCCAAGTGTGTTAACTAGACTTGGTTAGAGGGAGATGTGTAAAGAACTGGAAGAATAAATGACCCTTGGTTGGGTTGTGAATAAGGCATGTCCATTGCCTTGGTTGACAAGTTAATGCTTGAGTTAGGGTTAAGATACCATAAGGTAAAACCCAAGGGAAAGAGCAAGTCAAAATAAGTTAATTCACCAAGAACATTTGCTTGCATGATCTTGTTTGAGATTATTGGGATCTTGCCAAGTCGCAAACGATCCAGGATCAGATGCTGGGAGCATCCGGGAAAAAGGAGTCACACCTTAGTAGTTCATCGTACAAACGGCCTCCGAAATGTTCATGATTGTACACTTAGGTACATTATTTGATATCCTTTTCTCAAGGAACTAATTCAAGGAAAAACACTTAATGCTTCAGATTAAAAACCTGGAGGGAGAGGTAAGAACAGCTACCTCCGACTGTCTGCCTGGCCCTATCCAAGGGGGTTGTTAGCTGCACTAGATATATGGACCTAACTCGCCGCGAGAGGTCTCTCCTGTCACGAATCGCATGGTAGGGGGACTTGCTCAAGATGCTACACCGAACACACACAGAATGCACAAGGAGAAGCTCACTCAAGAGACAAGAAGAGAGATGGAGGCCAAAAACATTTTCTTGTTGGTTTTTTTTTTCTTCTTCCACACACTTTACAATATACACAAAGTATAGATAAGATACAACATAAAGGAAAGTGGCCTACTAAGTCAAACAATGCATAACTGGCTACACTAGTCAACTGGCGCTATAACTATGCCAGCTGTAAATAGGTGTAACAACCTGAATATAATAAGTAATGAGTCAGTGGCCATGTGAGTGTCATAATGACCATTGACATGCTAAGTGTAGACGTGTGTACCCATCTAACCAGGCGGTCCATCATTAATGTCCACAGGTGTTGAGCTTATCATCTCAACACTCCCCCTCAAGCTCAACTGCATCTTTGCAACTCTAAGTAAGCTTCGAAACTTTTGAAGCTTCTCTATACCCAATGCCTTCATGAAGATGTCAACTATCTAATCCTGTGTGCTGACATACACCAAGTCAATCTCACCTGCTAGTACATTCTCTCTCACAAAGTGGTAGTGTACATCAATATGTTTTGTCCTGGCATGGAACACAGGGTTCCTAGCCAACTGTATATTGCTCATGTTGTCACAATAAATGACAACTGGACCTTCCACCTGCACATCTAAATCAGCCAATAACTTTTGCAGCCATACTACCTCACACGCTGCAATAGCAGCACCTCTATAGTCAGCCTCTGTACTCGACAAAGCAACTGTAGAACTGCTGCACTACCAAGAGAGAACATGTATCCGTTGGTAGATCTTCTATCAGACATACTACCAGCCCAATCTGCATCTGTGTATCCAAACACCTGTACATCTGTACCTGCCTCATAGAAAAGTCCATAATGTAATGTGGACTTCACATATCTCAATATGCGTCTGACTGCATTCAAATGTGGCTTTCTAGGTACTTGCATAAACTGACTCACAAGACCAATAGCGTAGCTCAAGTTTGGCCTTGTAATGGTCATGTAGATCAAAATCCCCACTATCCTCCTGAACATAGTAGGGTCTTCTATCTCAACCCCAACATCAGCACTCAACTTTACATTCTGCTCCAATGGGACTGAAAGTGGTTTGCATGTTGTCATACCATACTTGGACAACATATCCAAGCCATACTGTCTTTGAGATAGCCATATACCATCATCACATCTGATCACATCAATGCCAAGGAAGTACCTTAGCTCACCTAAATCCTTCATCTCAAACTTCTTCTTCAAAAATTCCTTGACTTCAGCAATCCCACTATCACTATCAGCTGTAATAATCAAGTCATCCACATAGATGACTATGATGACCAAACCTGCATCTCCCTTTCTCACATAAAGTGAGTGATCAACATCAGAAACATAAAAGCCAATATTGACAAGATACTCTCTGATCCTATCAGACCATGCTCTAGGTGCTTGCTTGAGCCCATAGAGTGCCTTCTTCAACTTGCACACATACGTGGGATGCTCTAAATCTTCATAACCTGCTGGCTGATCCATATACACTTCTTTCTGCAAATCACCATGCAAGAAGGCATTCTTCACATCCATTTGCTGCAACCTCCAACCTTTGGCTGCTGCCAAAGCAATCACACATCTAACAGTTGCCAACCTAGCAACTGGACTAAAGGTTTCTTCATAATCTATGCTATATGTCTGTGGCAATACCTTTTGCAACCAGCCTAGCTTTGTACCTACTAATAGAACCATCCGTATTGTGCTTTCCAATAAGACTTGGGATCTAGTATCATTGCCGAAGGGCAAGAAAGCTATTGGATGGCCAACAGCCTCCTCAAAATGTGTGGGCTCAACATCCTCAATCACTTTCACCAAATAAGCATAATGGTGAGATGCATAACCTTCAAAACCAAATTTGTTAACATGATATCTCACCCTACTAGACCTGCGTACCACTGGATTACTCAATGGAGTCTTTGCATTGACGCATGCTCTCTGCACACCTGGAGTCCTCACTACAAGAATGCCAAACTCATCATCTAAGCTCTCTTAGCCACTAGAGTCTCCATCAAGAACTGCATCAATGCCATCTGACACTTTATTCTTTCCTTTGTCTTTACCTGTAGTGCTACTAGATGCACCTGAAGATGTAGGGCTACTCCTTAGTCTCCCAGACCAAGGACTACTAGATGATGTTTCTGGTCCACTAAGAGTCTATGATTCTTGCTTTTCAGTCTCCACATGAGTGTCATCATCATCATCATCATCCAATGCATCACCACTAGATGCATATCAACTTCTCATTTCATCAAAGATGACATCCCTGCTCACTTTGAACTTACATGTGACAGGGTTATAACAACGATACCCTTTTTGCTCTAAAGAGTATCCAAGAAAGACGCACTTTTCAGCCTTTAGATCCAGTTTCTTCCGCAACTCATCTGGCACATGAATATATTCAATACAGCCAAACACTTTCAAGTGTGAGACATCAAGCTTCTTACCTGTAAAACATTCTTCGGGGGTCATACCATGAACTACAGCTGTGGGAGTTCTATTCATAATATAAATAGCAGTATGAACAGCCTCAGACCAAAAATGCTTAGGCATATTCTTTTTAGCCACCATCAAGGTGTGTGCAACTTCTGCAATATGCCTATTTTTCCCTTCTACAACCCCATTTTGCTGTGGGGTATACTTGCATGTGAACTGTCTCTTTATCCCATGAGACCTCAGAAAATCCCTAAACTCATTTGAGAGGTACTCTCCCCCTCCATCTAACCTCAAGAACTTTACTTTCAAGCATGTTTCTCTTTCAATTGCAGCCTTGAAAGTTCTAAAGTGCTCAAACACTTCACTCTTTTCCTTCATAAAATATACCCACAGCTTTCTAGAATAATCATCAATGAATGTGACAAAGTATGAACTACCTCCAAGAGATATATTTTGTGTAGGCCCCCAAATATCTGTATGCACAACATCAAGGATATTTCTGCTTACATCTCTGTCATGTGAAAAGGGTTGTCTTGCCTATTTACCAAACTAACATGCTTCGCATACCTTATGAAATTCTGCAATTCTAAATGTAGGCAAACATGTAACCAACCCTTTGGACTGCATTAATCAACCTTTGTACATTTGCATATCCAATGCGTTTGTGCCAAATTTCAATATCTGCAACAACACCTTTTCCTTTAGCATACATAGCAGCATTCATAGTAGGAATTCTAGTATCCAGAGTAAACATACGTCCAACTCTACTTCCCTTTGCAACCAATCTGCACTTGTCATTGAAGTCTTCTACAAAGCGGCCCTTTGCATTAAGTCTGACTTGCAGCCCTTGCTCTACCATCTGACCGATTGACATGAAGTTCTTTGTAATAAATGGCACATGCAATACATCTGAAAGACTCTTTGTCTTACCATCATGCAAGGACAAGGGAACTTTTCCAATGTGTAAGATTGGGTGGCATGAATCATCACTCGTCTGCACATAACCTGTATTTTGCAAATCCTGCATCTCTCCAAACCATTCTGCATGGTTGGTCATATGATTGGATGGACCTGAATCAACAAAACAAACATCATCATGGGTTCCCTTTCCTGTAACTGCATTTAGCATATGCTGCATAACAAACAGACGTTCATTTTTGTCTTCATTCTATCGTGAAGACGATGCATAGTTTCCTTGCTGCAACTTACCACTGCAAATATCATCTTTCTTAGCATAACTTTGGGCTGCAATATGACCTATTTTTCCACAGTACTGACACACAATAATAGAGTTGTTAGAACCTCTATTCTACCATCCACCTCTTCCTCTAAAGCTCCCCCTGCCTCTAAAGTTACCACGACCTCCTGAAACCTGCATATCGCTAAATTGCTGATTCAATCTGTTTTGCTGGTTGTCACTACCACGTCCTGTACCACGGTCTCTTGAAGAGGACCTGCCACGTCCCCTTTTCCTGAATTGGAGTAGAAAGCTTGGACCTATTTATCACTTTTTTCAGATGTCTCACTCTGCATGTTGATCTCTTTAGTGATTGTAAGCAAAGCTAGTCGCTTCTTTCTATTTTGTTTCCAACTATTTATTATACATATACTATTCATATAAACTTTGCTAAATTTCCAAGATTATTTTGCACCACTTTAATGTCATTTGTAAGCACTCACTAATAATGATTGACACATTGCATCTAGAAACTATAAGAAATCATTGGACATTAAGAAATAAACAGATGCTAATCTAAGCTACTCATCTTTTAGAGTTTTCCCAAGTATTTTTTTCTATGTATGAAAATAAAATTTGTTAGGAAAAGCACATGAAGCACCACTCCATTGAAAAATCCCTAGTTCGCTATAGATGAGGAAACATTCCTTATCTACCTCTTCTTTGGTTTGCTCAATGATTGGATTGCTAGGCTTCGATATCATGGTAGCTAAACTCTTTCCTTTAGATGGCTCTTCCATAATAAGTGCATTTAGAAACTTTTTACGACTTAAACCATCAACAATCACATTCTCTTTTCCAGGTTTGAACTTGATTTCAAAATCAAATTCTTGCAAGACTTCAATCCACTGATGATGCCTCATGTTGAGATCTAGTTGAGTAAAGATCCATTTGAGACTTTTGTGGTCAGTGACCAAAGTAGACTTGCTTCCAAGTAGATAGTGTCACCACAATTTGAGATCATGGATCACTGCTAATAGCTCGAGGTCATGGGTGGCGTAATTCCTCTCATGGATTTTCAGTTTCCTTGAAGAATAGGCTATTAGATGACCTTGCTGCATAAGCACACAACCTAGTGCAAGAGAACTTGCGTCTGTTATGACCTCAAACTCAGGTAGGTTTAAAATGGGTGTTGTTACCTTTTTTTTTTGAGTTTCTCAAAATTGGCTTGCTCAATGGGCATCCATACAATAGCAGTTTACTTTTTCATCCAATCAGTGAGAGGTATAGCTATTAGGGTGCAATTTTTTATGAAAATTCTATATTATCCAATCAACCCTAAAAAACTTCTCACTTCCTTAACTATTGTTGGTGGTTGCCACTCTTGAATATCTCTAACTTTGGCTAGATCTACAAAGATTCCTTTAGCAGATACTAGGAATCCGAGATATTCCATATGTCTTTTGAAAAAGACACACTACTTTTTCTTCGCATAGAGCTTGTGCATCCTCATTGTATCCAGCACAATGCACAATTGTAGCACGTGGTCTTTGTCACTGTTGAAGTATTTTAGGATGTCATCAAAGAAGACTAGGAAAAACTCATCAAGATAAGGTCAAAATTTGTCGTGCATTAATATGTTAAATGTGGCAGGGGCATTAGTTAGATGGAAAGACATTACAAGGAATTCAAAATGACCATATCTAGTATTTAAGGCAGTTTTGGGGATATCTTCATCCTTGATCCTTATTTGGTAATAACCAGATAGGAGATCAATCTTGGAAAAGACTTTTGCCCCTTGCAGCCTATCAAGTAGCTCGTCTATTCTTGGGATCAGATACTTATTCTTGATTGTTACCTAGTTTAGTCCTCAGCAGTCAATATAAAGCGAAGAGTTTTGTCCTTTTGAAATAATACTGGGGCTCCCCATGGCGAATTACTGGGTCTGATGTATCGTTGATCCAATGATTGCTTGAGTTGCTCTTTCAGCTCAATTGCTTTAGGGATATACATTTTATCCTGACTCTAAAAAATTAGAACAGCTCCTGGTTCAAGTCTGATCTCATGATTGACTTCTCTTTGAGGTGGTTATTCCGTTAGCTTTTCTAAGAAGATGTCATCATATTTCTTCAACCAATATGGATCTCCCTCGTCTTGTTTATTCTGCTCAATCTTATTTAATTTTATGAGATGCACATGTAATCCTTTTCTTAACCCTTTTATTATGTGAGATGATTTGGCTAGTTGAACCTTGGGTTTTCCTGCCTCACCTTGGGTCATCACTTTTTTTCCCTTTAGGTTTTTAAAAGTCACATGGCCTTTTGTGCACTGAATATGTGTGTCATTGATGATTAGCCAATCCATACCCAATAGACATTCATAGACACCTAAATTCATGATTCTAAATCCCATTTTAGAGAGATTGCTTCCCAAGTTAAATGTCACTTTGCAAGTTTGCTAAGTAGTCAGGATTTCTTTTCCATTAACAAGTTCCATAAGCAACCTAGATGTAGGTATCATGTCTATACCTAATTTATTGGCACACTTTGGTGACATGAATGAGTGTGTGCTTCCACAATCAATCAAACTTTTAAAGGACTTACCCTGATATTCTACTGGTGTTTGAATCACCAGAAACTGGCGATTTGGGCCTTTCTTATGGAGGGTGGCGTAAGTTGATGCCTTCTCCATATTGGCTTCCACAGTTGGGTTTCCCTCTTCTTCAAGCTCTTTAAGAATTCCAACAGATGCTTTTCCTTTTGCAATTGAAGCCTGGTTCTAACCTCTGTACTGTCCTTGGTGAGGAATTTGGCCAAGCTTTGGACACTATCTTTTAAAGTGGCATGTGGCTCATTACAGTGGAAACACCTAGGTACTTCTGAATTACTTCCCGTAGGTATGAAGTTCCTGATTGCATTTGTTTTGGCCCTCTTTCCTTAACCAAGCGGATGCTGACCTTGGGCTCACTTAACATAGCCTTGGGAAGTCCCTTTGTTTTGATTCTAGAGCCTATTATTCCTTGGCTTTGACTGAATCTCCTGAACAAGAGGTGCTCCTCAAATTAAAGCATCTTGCAAATAAGTTGGATGCATGGATTCAAGCGTGTGTTCAAAGGAGCATTCAATCCATGACAAAACTTAGACACTTGCTGAGCAATAGTCATGGAAAGCGTATATTTAAGCAGTGAGATAAACTTTGAGTAATACGCCTTCAGGCTCATTTCTAGCTGTCTTAAGTTAAAAAACTCATTCATTTTTAGTGTACGATAAGCTGGTGGAAAATATCAACCACGCACAGCTTCTTTTAGCTTTTCCCAGGTAGTAGTTGTCTTGATAAGTCCATTGTCTTTACACCATTGTTTCCACCACAGGCATGCCTCACCGATCAATTTCAACTTGGCAATCATAGCCTGATTAGTAGGGGTAGTTCCCACAGCAGTAAAGTAGTCCTCTATGGTCTCAATCCAAATCTCTGCCTCAACTTCAACGTCATTTCCCTTGCCATCGAATTCTGATGGCTTAACCTGCTTAAGGAGATACTTCTTCTCATGAATTTCAATTGGTCTAGTGATAGCTACATTACCCTGGGTTATCATAAGTTTCACAATTTAGTTTAGTGCTTAAACTTTTCACCTTCGCTTCCACATTAATATACTTTACTAGTTTTGTAAAAAAATGATGGGCTAAAAAGCACAATATTTTTACAAAATCTAGATGTTGTTATCTTTTATTATCAGTAACCATACGTTATGATTTTTACAAGTAAGGGATATTTACAAATGGCAGATATTATCAAGTAGAGATACATCAACATCGATAGGATAGGTTGGATGCTATGTACAATTTTCAGAATAGGATATCATTATATCTTTCTTTTTCAGGGATGGATATCAGCTACATTCATATAGAAGGAAGTAGACAAATTGTTGTCTATGTCCAAAAACCTATACTGTGGGAATGGTAAATCTAGAAAACCATGGATATGGTAATCTTGATACTTGTGATGTCCTTGGATTATAATCCTGTTGGCAACAGCTGGGATTACCTTTAGTACCTTGTTATAGACATAACCGTCTAGATGTATCTAACGAGCACTAGTAATCATAAGTGGATTCCTTCTAGATGGGACAAAAGATGGACAAAAGATAAATGCCTCAACTACCTTTAAATTTTCCATCCATTCAAGGCGTTTTAGATTAGTCTGCATGTTGAAGAATCGATCGGCCTCGATGTAACAGTAACCCTCATCCTAGAACCATCTTCTTTTGTGATTCATAGGGGATGGATCATATAGGCGATCGAATATCCTCATCATTTCTCTTCTCCACTCGTCATCCATGGAGTTCAGCGCAATGTGTACATTGCTCGAAAAACAAGGAACTGGTTCCAAGCTTCATTATTATGCCAAAGTTTATCCCTTAACAATTAGCACATTGATTATTACTTAGAGAAATTGGTCTTAAAAACCATAGATATTTTTTATTTCAATTACGCTTTGATACCATGTGTCACATGCCTACCTAAAAATTCCATGGCAACACGTTTTAGTGGTCCATCGGGGAACTATCCTAGATGGCTTTGCCCGGCACTCACGAGAATGCACAGGGTCTATCACATAGCTTTCCCAAAGCCTACCCCGTAACTAAAGGTACTGACCATCCCCACGAGGATCAACCTACAAGCTCGGGGACCTAATTTGACAACTGAGGTCTGGAAACATCAGCTAGCTCCATCGGAGGTATCCCACAAGGGCTTCTCATCTGATTGGAGTGATCGGAGTTACCCTTGGTTCATGGAGTGCAACACTTTTTTCTAGTAAACTGGTTAGGATTCAGGGAACCTTAATGAAGTTCTAGCACAGCCGTCGCACCTTTTCCCCAAGATAATTACTGATCAAGGTTTTAAGACCTAACCCTAGGTAAGTCAATGTTGCTCAGCTCTACCTAATTTTTCCTAATTAATGTTTGGCTGTATCTCTTGAGAGAAGCTCCCAGCTTACCAAGACCACCCATCCATAGGATGGATCCATTAGGGATCTCACCCACTTGCTTGCCACAAATGGTTTACTTTACTTTTCTAATTACCTATCACATTAAGTTATGGCATATGAAAGTAGCTTCATTAATTAACCCATTATCACAGGTTCCTTCATGTAATTTTATGGCACAACACAAATACAGAGAAAATAGTCTTTTGGCAAAAATATTTTTTTATTATTTCAAAAAGTTATTTACAATGATTTTTCCCTTCTGCCTACGCAGAGGATAAACCTCCGTTCATTGGAAAATCCATTTTGTCTATGCAGAATAAAAGAAACCCTCCAAGATTTATGTCCCTTCACTAGTACCGGGGACTCTAGGATCCCATCCTGATTCGTGTGAGGGTCAAGCAATTCCTAGGAGCGATTGAGAGGTTTACGGCCAGAGCCCCCCTAGCACTCCCACCTCCTCCTGCCTAATGAATTCCTCACCGAGCGACCTCTCGCTGTGTCGGGGCTGGTCCAAAGCTCCTCGCGGCAGTACAAAACAATCCCCCTTGGAGCAGGGTTCCGCATCTAGCCGTGGGGGAGGCATAGCACGATCTTTCCTCTTATTATCTTAATTATATATTTATAATCAGATCTAATTGCTAAAAGCACAATCAATCTTTCCTGTGCAGCCATCAATGCATGCACAAATAAAAAAGAGATAGCAATAAGTGTTTTTAGAATAGGAAGCAATTCCACCCAATGATAACTCCTTATTTTATGCCATTTTTATACTTTTTTTGGCAAAAGTGAAGAGATTTGGCTTTGTATTATGCAGTATTTTTCATAAATTTTAATTAAAAATAGGAATGCAAAGCCATATTTAAGCAGTACTGGGGGGGATTTAGAAGTTGAGAGTTAGGATATTTTTTAGTGGAAATTTTAGGGAACTGAAAAATATTAAGTGGTAGAAGGCAGATGCAGTAACTTTTTAAGTGGAAAGCGTAGACAAATTGGAGACAGGTAGAAAGACATGTATAATTTAGTATGCATACACAAATTTCGAGTTAAGAAGCTATGGCGGGGGACAAATTAGATCTAGAGATGTGAAGAGATGCAAAAAGAAACCGGTTCAAGTAGGAAATGGTCAATTTTTGAAAAGAGGTTAATCAAGAAGTTATGTGGATAGTGTCTTGTGAAGAGAGAGGTTGAAGGAAGGGAGAAGGATAGACAAAAAAATGGGTGCCATCATGTAAGAGTATATTGATGATTTCTCTGATTTCTCTGCCTCATTTCCAGCAATGGAAGGCTGCATTTGATCCCCTCTTGTATCTCCTTTAGTCTCATTCCATTCTTGGCAACCATTCTTAGATATTGAGAGAGAGAATTTTTGCAAGATGTAGAGAGGATTAGTGAATATTAGTGAGAGGAGTGGAAGATTAAGAATTTTGCTTATTTTTGGAAGTGAAGGGAGTGGAGGAGCAAGCACTAGCACTCTCGAATATGGTGGAACAACTCTAATTACTTGGTTAATCGACTATGCTGATTTTCATTGAAACTTGATCAAGAAATGGAAAGAATTGATGTTTTTGATCATATGCATTAAGTTTCTAATTTCTAAAGGTGAAATGGAACAAAAGAAACAAAGTTCTTGCATTAGATGCATTAAATGATAAAGGAATGGCTGAAATTAAAATAAAAACTATATTTTTTGACCATAATTATAAAAATTAAGAATTCTGCATGATGTTAATGAGAAATGAGTAAAAAACAGAGTAAGAAAACATTAAAAAGGACCTAAAGAGGAAATCTCATAACCTGGAAATGAGTTTAATGAGAGATATATGTATTTTAGTGCTAAAAATGGTTGTTTTGGTCCTAATTAGTGATATCTAAGAGTATCAATGGAAGATTAGGGATAAAAATAAAAAACAAAGTTGAGTTATGGATGTTTGGAATTTAAGTTGTTGAATTTTTAAGTGTGGAAATGGTAGTTTTGGGATTTTCTTTTAGTGATGATTAGTGAATATTAAGAGGAAATGGAGGAATTTATGGTTGTAAACTAGTATATCAACTACATGCATCATACATGTATCATGATGGATGTATAATTAATTGGGTTTGATGATTTATGGTTAGATATCTTTAAAAAATTAATAACTCTTGACAATGAAGGAATTAAGAGATGAAGTAAAAAGAGACTATAGTCTATTTTCTGTGTAGAACATGCTACTATACTTTTATTAAGAATGGATTCCGTTTGTAGGTACTTCTTTTGTAAAATGATGTTCAGGGCTGAAATAATAATTAGTGGATATTAGGGTTGATATTAAAGGATTAACAGAGATTATGGATGAAATAAGAGTTTTAAAATAATGTCTTTCTCTTATTTAATTCTTGAGTTTATTGAAGTTTATAATCTATGAGTTGTAGTTCAAATTGAGAGGTTAGATAGTAATGATAAAAGGATAGTGAATAAGTAAAGAAAGTTATTATTGGCTGATAGTTGGACTACAGAGATAAATGAAATGATACTTTTATGTGGGTAATTTAGAAGTAAAGAAAACATAATTTTCCATCCTAAAACCTTAATTAATATAATGGCTTCATGCATAGTCATTTTTCCCACGTATTTGGGGGCTTCTTAGGGGGCCGCCATTTTTTGTGTGTTTGCCAGGAGAGGCAAGCGTTTTAATTAAGGAGAAGAGGGGGTGGTTGTTTGTTAATCTGGCATATAAGCAAAAAGGAAATAAATTGTAAGTTAAAGATGAGGCATTAAAAAGGAACAGAAATGGAGGGGAAGATATAGAAGATTATTTAATCATTTGAAACCATACTCTCTTTAAAGTTCAACATCCTGAAAGGGGAAAATAACAAACCACCACAAGTTTGGTAGGAGCAACATATAAGGAGTCTTCTCTAAGAGATGAGGAGAAGCTATAAAGCCTAGGATTAGAATCTTACACCTATTTGACCCTATTGTAGGATTTGATTGGTTATTTTGAAACTTACTCAACAAAGTATTGATCTAAGCTATCAGGGTTCTGATCTACTGCTATAACAAAGTTTTCTTGCAAAACTTCTTTCCTAAATTGCCCAAGGCTATACATTGTATCATTGTCAACAAGGCAAGGGATATCGATTTGGTAGATGGAGGTAATATTTTTGGACCTCAACTGTGGGTTGACATTGAGAAATTTTGCACTTGGAATTGGATGTTCCAAGATGAAGCAAAGGGAATTGTCTTGGTAGCAGCGCACTTTAAGTTAGTTGATGAAATTCAACTGAATACTATTAGCATAAAACATCATTACGAATGGTTTACGAGAGAGGGATACAAATCATTTAGGCAAATAGATTGGGCTAACGTGTCAAAGTGGGTAGTATTAACTAAGAGTGTTAAAGTAACATTCGATACTAGGGACGCAAGAGATGTGGCTGAGATTTTGGGCATAGTAGAAAAGCCTAGTGAAGAGTTACCTTATGGTGTGGAAGACAAGGAACTACCTGATATCCTGTGTAAGTTAAGCCTCCATAAGCAAGGGATCTTGCAATATAGACAAATAGAGGGATGTGTTTGAAGGGACAATCATTACACACCATAGTGAATGAGTGAAAGTCAAAGGTTAGCACAGGACGAGCGAGCAAGAAAAAGAGTGGAAAGAAAGACTGAAAGAATAGTGGAGCAGTTAGAAAAGTTTAACGAAGACTTATGGAATACTTTGCAAGGTGGGCTAAATTTATCACTAGAAATCAAAAAAATCACTGGGGAGCCATCTTTTGTTGGAATTGCGTCAGATTACAATTGGGAGAGGCAAGCAAGAAGCTCCAAGGGAATGAGTGGTACCAATAAAGGTAGCTCGAAGAAGGGGTCAATTGCTAGTGATAAGAAGGAAGAAGAAGCAAAAGAAGAGGCTCAAAACAGTGATTTTTCCAAGTCTGATAAGTTCTCAATTGAAACAGTAGGATCTAGAACAAACAAAGAATTTATTGAGCGTACGATAGAAGATGATAGTATTTATAGTCTTGCAGAATATTGGGGTCTTAGTACAGTATTTGCAAACCCAAAAGGACAAGTTCCAATCTTCGAAGCACCTATGCAGCTTACTGCCTTCACTCAATACTCTGGCCATTGGGATGATGATCCAAATATGCATGTCCAACGGTTTGAAGTTACATGTATATCGAGTGAGATCATTGATGATGATCAAAAGTTCCATATATTTCTAGCCACTTTGAAGGATGAAGCAACTTTGTGGTATGGAAATCTTCTTGATGTCACTCAGGCGACTTACGTGATGTTAAGAGGTGAATTCCTATCTAAGTTTAGACAGCAAGGGTTTAAAGACTGTTTGGGGTTAGAGTTCGATTATCTAACACAAACCCCGAGAGAAATTGTGGAGCATTATATTGAAAAGATGGAAACATTAATTAGAAATATGGGGCAAAACGCTCCTTCAGAGGATATGCAGAAATTGAAGTTTATTGAAGGATTGCAAGAGATTGTTAGGGAGCACATAAGCCTTAGACAACCAGCTAATGTAGTAGATGCAAAGATAGAGACACCTTGGGGGAAGATGTGAAATTAGGACAACTGAGGATGAAAGGATTATATAACAATCCTGGATTAGTTTCCTTAAGTATGTCGCCCTCTATGGCAACTAGCGCACCATATGCAAAAGCTCCAGTAGCTCCTCATGCTGCTTATATGACAAGTGCGGGGGTTACATCATCATCAATACCATATTCAGGACTAAATCCACACATGGTACCCCCAATATATCCACCCCCATCGACAATTCTGCACCAACAAGATGGAGTTTAGATGAGTTTAAGGTGGCTAAGTTAATAGCTAAATCCTTGGCAAATGTGAAGAAAGAGATTTTAGTGGAAGTAAATCCTAATGTGAAGGGAGGTTATGCTATTAGTCAAACCACTAGTGCGACAAGTTCAACTCAAGTATCTAGTCAGACACCCCCAAGGTCTAATACCTAGTGTGGGAAATGCCATGGTTTTGGACACTTAGCAACAAAATGTCCTACGCCAAGTAGAGTGGTGCTTGATCAACCAAGAAATTTGTTTTACGGGTATTGTTTGAGAAATAATCATGTGGAGGATCAACGTTGGATTAAATAGACCCATTTAGGGCAACAAGAAGCCCAAATGCAAACAAATTATAATTATATGGATAGTCAAAATGTGACTTATCCAATAGGTCCTCCTAATAGGCCACTTATGCCGAGAGGTATGCCTACTTAGGGAGAACCCCCAGTGCTAAGGAATCAAGGACAAGGAGGGTATGCTGGAAATGAGAGGCGATTGTCACCCTATAGAAATCCTAATTTTATAAGGAACAATAACAATGCAAGAAAAAGCATGGTTTGTTGGAGATGTGAACAACCTGGACATGTAGCTAGGTTCTGTCCAAATGAGAAGAAACAAAAGGACTACATTCCCTTATGCACCAAGTGTGGTCGTGAGGGTCATTATGAAAAGGATTGCTCAAGAGAAGGTGCTTCTTTGAAGAATCAAGATAAGGGTAAAGGCATTACTAATTCGATTGCAAATTTGGTAGAAATTGTGGAAGAATTAGAGGATAAACCAATTAATAAAAAACATGTTACCTTTAATTCAGATGTTATGATTGGAGCAATCACTCACTCAAAATCAAACTCAGCGATTATCTTAGATCAAGAAAATGATTCGAGTTTGTTTGATAGAGCCTAATAACGCTATGATGGAAACTTTAAAGCAAGAAACATCTTTACCAAGACATGCAAAAGATCATGATGTAGAGAAAGATGCGATCGATTTGCCACCCAATTTGCAGGATCAGCCAGTTTTACCCATTCCTTTAAATTCCTCAAAGATTAAGGAGGGAGTGGCTATGTTTCCTCAAAGATTGAGTGCTTCAAAGGCAACTAAAGAAGACGATAAGGAATCAAGGAAATCCTTTGATGTGTGGGATGAGTTGGAGAGTTTACAATTGTCGATTAATCTAAGACAATTACTAGAAATTGCCCCTACTTGTAGAAGGGAGATCTATCGTAGACTAGTATAAAGAAGGGCAAAAAGGGGTAATTCTGTGATTGTTTCATCTAATGCAAAAACTGTTAAAGCGGATAAATTTTTTCGACCCGTAAGGATTTTGGATTTGTTCTTGGATCGCGGGGCTCTAGTTGTAGACATGGACGTGATGAAGCATATGCTATTTAGAGCTTAGTTGGATGGTGGGGCAGTAGTGAATCTGATAATAGAGAAAACAATGCTTAAGTTAGGGTTAACTAACAAGCTACAATCGGGTGCAATTGCAAGTTGTAGCTAGGGAATTTTTGCATGAACCAATGGAGAAAAGCACAAATACGAATAGATCTGATGCCTCCATGACTGAGGAGGAATTGAATGAGAGCTTGGAGATTGAGTAAAATTATGTGTGGTTATATAGAGATCTACATCATCGAGCCTCATTAGATGGGGTGAAGACTACAATTAATATGGTGCATCAAAAGAATGTTGTGAAATCTTTAGGAATGGGGGAACATTCTATGCACTATTCTTTGAAAGATGACCCTGATAGTGATATTGCCAATTGGTTGACTACTTTTGATAGTGTTTTATCTGATTTATTGGCAGTTTCAGTGGAGGAGGAAAATATGGAAGATGAATGGGAAAGTTCTCTTCTTGATGTTGGCATGATGTTGGAAGCTTAGTAAGGGAGCATAAAAATTCAATTTTTGATGAAACACAAGAGCGAGATCATTCTCAAGATTTCTTTTTTGGGTATGATTCCCGAGTTGTGATACAAGCAGAAGAATCTGAAGATGAAATAGAGGAGATAGGCGATGAGACAATTATTGAAGAGCTAATACCAGTAATGGAAACCAATGGAATGTTGATAGAGGGTCTTCCTAAGACCTTGGCTCCTATCCTGAGAAATGAGATTCCATTTGGGTTTAGTCAATTACCTTTGTCCGTACTACAACTTTACTTCTATCACTGGAGACAAAAGTTTGTGAATCCCATAGTAGTAGTTGTAGACCTCTTCAATCTTCCTCTTGCAATGAACATAAGGATGATCCTTCAAATGGCACAATTGTTTCATGTTATGCTACAATGATTGATTGGGAGGAAAAATGGGAAGATGAATTGAACCCCCACCAACAAGTAGTTGAGGTGTCTCGGGAAATGGCATCTTATTCAATGGACATGCTGAATGATAAAATTTTATATTACAATAATGAAATTGTAGATAATAGTGCCCTTTTTCAACCATTGTTAAATAAATTTACTCAACTACAGATAGATAAAGCTGCTGCAAAACACGAGGCATTAAAAAACAAGAAGTTGTTTCAATCCTTACAGTCTTATCATGATGAAGAAATGAATCATTTAGAAGATATTGTGTTTCAAACCAAGAATTTTGCTGAGCAAATATTGCAAGAAAAGCAAAACCTGGAGCAAGTACAATCCCGATTAATGGATGAACTAACTATGCAGACTGCCGTGATTAGTGCCTTGCAGGGGGGATGAATTAAATATTAAAACATGGAAGAGTTATGATACCCACTAATTGGGGGAAAGGGGTTACTAATGTCCCTTGGATTTATCATCAACTCTGTTGAGTAAATTACTTTGATAGAAGCATGTCTTTATGATCGACGGTGGGACGTTCGTCTGCGCATGTTAATGGTGTGTGTAGTATAAAAAGGGTTTTACCTCATCCTGGTGAAAAGGTTATGGATTTCACAATTTATGGCAATGGGATTAAACTGCCTCTTTTAGGGTATGAACAAGTGGCTCCAACTATTTTTATTGAGCTTAAGAGGATTATTCATTATTTAGGTTGTCATATACATGGTGAAGTAAATGAAAGTCTTCATTTGTTGTTGATACTCAAGTTGAAATGGAAGAAATGGAGGTGGACTTATCAAGATCAACAGTGTCTTGAACATCATAATCATATTTTATGATGTTATCGTCCGAAGTTGCATGATAAAAATAAAAAGAAGCATAAAAGTATACAATATGGATCTAAGGATTGGCAGTTATACACGGGGGACCACGATGAATTAGACCATTATATGGTTGAGATTACTAAGTTTTCACAATGGGAAGAGTCTTCCAAAGCACTATTTGTGTATCAAACATCTTTTAAAACTCCATCTCAAAACTTATCATCTGATATTAACGATGGAAAACCTATGGGAGTGAGTAATAGATTAGGTCATGTATCTATGAAAAAATCCGCTGAGGTACCACTCATTAAACCTAACAAGGTTCAAACAGCTTATGTGCACAATTCTGAAATTGAAACAACCCATTTTGAAGTGGCACCAAATAAGTTTCTCTTATTGGGTAGTCAGTTGCAAGGTGCTACTTTGGAGAAATTACAGAATGTTCTTAAGAAATATGCACATGTGTTTTCTTGGAGCTACGCGGATTTGAAAGGTACAAAACCTGAATTTTGTCAACATTATATTGATATTGAACCAGGTGTCTCAGACCTATACGTCAGCGTCAATGGCACACAAATCCTAACTATGCAGATAAGGTGCATGCTGAAATTTCTACATTTTTAGATGTGGGTTTTATCTATCCTATACAGTGACTGGGTTTCACCTATAGTCATTGTTCCCAAAAAAAATTCTAATAAAATTTACACTATGTGGATTATCGTGCATTGAATAAGCACACTTGTAAGGATCATTTTCCTTTACCTTTCTTTGATTAATTATTAGATAGAGTGGTAGGATATCAACTATACTCTTTTATGGATGGGCTTAGTGGTTATAATCAAATTTTGATTAACCCTGAAGATCAGCCCAAAACTACTTTTACTACTAAATGGGGAAATTTTGCCTATAAAGTAATGCCATTTGGTTTGTGTAATGCACCTACTACTTTTCAGAGAGTAATGATGGCAATTTTTCAAGATTTTCTAATTAAGTGGATGGAAGCCTTTTTTGATGACTTCTGTGTGCATGGCAATGATGAAAATATGGCTGATCGATTGGAAGAGGTATTCCAACATTGTGAAAGTATAGGAGTTTCCTTAAATCTAGAAAAGTGTGTTTTTGGAGTACCACGAGGTATATTATTAGGTCATATAGTTTCGAGTGATGGTATTGTGATGGATATGGCTAAAGTACAGAAAATTGTTGATTAACTTGTACCCCAAAATTTGAAATAATTACGTGGGTTTCTGGGTCATTTAAATTTTTATCAACACTTTATTGAATCATTTGCAGTGGTGGTTTCTCCCTTGATTGCTTTACTTAATAAAAATCAACCTTATGATTGGGATTTAGTATGCCAAGCTACATTTGAGAAATTACAACTTTGGTTGGTGGAAGGACCAATTTTGGTTTCACCCGATTGGTCTAAAGAGTTTCATATTCATGCCGATGCTTCTATGGATACAATGGGAGTGGATCTATGCCAAGTAGATGATAAGAACACTGATCATCCAATTTATCATCCTAGTTATAATTTAAGTGATGCCGAGAAAAACTATATCACAATTGAGAAAGAGTGTTTATCGATGGTGTTTGCTATTACCAAGTTTAGGCATTATTTGTTGGGCAATAAGTTTATTTTTTATGTGGATCATGAGGCACTAAAATACTTATTGAACAAACCCGAGCTTACTGGTTGAGTTACTCAGTGGATGTTGCTTTTTCAAGAATTTGATTTTGAAGTTATTACTCGTGCGGGCCGATCCCATGTTCTTACAGACCATATGTCTCGATTAATTACAGATGATACAGAGAAAGGTGTAGATGATGACTTGCCTGATGCTCAATTATTTGACATCTCTACTACATTACCTTGGTATGTGGATATTGCTAATTTTCTTAGTATGGTTAAGTATCCACCAACTGCACCTAAGCATGAACGCCATCATATTTTGTTGCAGTCACACTCCTATGTTTTAATGTCATGTTATTTATATAAATATTTTCCTCGTGAGGAGATTTATTGAAGGTGTGTTCGTGAAGATGAGGTACCACGAATTTTAACTGCATTACATAATCAACCCTGTGGAGGTAATTTTGCAGGAGATCAAATAGCATGGAAAGTCTTATTTGCTAGTTATTGATGGCCTACCTTATACAAAGATGCATATGAACATTGTCGCAAGTGTGATAAATGCAAACGTACTGGGCGACCGACTAAGTGCTCTGCCATGCCATTAACTCCTATATTGGCCTTGGCACCTTTTGAAAAATGGGGTATAGATTTTGTTGGTTCCATTGATTAACCTACACGATATCATTCTAATCATTATATTTTGGTGTGTATGGACTATGTCACCAAATGAGTGGAGGTGAAAGCACTCAAAACTGATCGAGGCAAGGATGTTGCTCTCTTTCCTTATGAGAACATTATTACTCATTTTGGCTACCCACTAGAATTAGTTAGTGATCATGGATCTCATTTTTTGAATAATTTATGTTAACCCCAACATGAAGAAAGCAAAAGAAAGTGGAAAAGATGCAGGGCAAGGGCGGGAAAAAAGGTAGCCCGACTGAAGGAAGAAAAGGAAAAAAGACCAAAAGTGCAAGGGCAACCTTAAAAGTCCAAGGAAAATGCCGAAGGGGAAAGGCGCATTTTAAAATGGAAAAGGCGCACCCTGAAATATTGTAAAAGAGTGCCGGGCTCTCACCCGTGCAATTTGTAAATGTAGACAGGCGGTGGAAAGGAAGCTAGGAGGATAGACGGACAATGAGAAAAGGAGCCTAAGGCTAATGGCCGGTCATGTAAAAAAAAGGGGATGACCGCCCATGGAAATTAGGGCATGTATATAAAGTTAAAAAATGAATGAGAAGAGCATTCTCGTATGTGGCAGATAGCGTCTTCTTCTTCTCCTCTTGTTTCTTGCCTTCTTGCCTCCTTGCTTGTGCTTGAGAGAGGGACTGAGAGAGTGTGAGGGAGTGAGGGAGTGATCGTGGGAGGGCGAGGGATCTTGGAGAAGAAGCTCTCCATCTTCTCTCTTCATCTTCTCCTCCTCTCTTCTCTTCTCTTGTCTCGAATGTGGCTATGGAGGATGAAGCTCATGGGAGAGGGATTGAGGTTGCTTGAGCTTGCTTCGAGGATTGTGGAGCTGCAGGGGTGCAAGAGAGAGGAAGGTACTCGATCGAGCATCAAGGTAAGCTCACTACACCCATACGGTAGGCATTGCGCGATGGCTATGTGAGAGGTAGCCATGGCTGCTCAGTTCGAAACACTTGAGCAATAAGTGGTCCGTAGGTCTCGGGGTAGAGCTTGAAGAGCTCCAACATTTTGGTTCCGTTGCTGGGACCTGCGGAATCGAGCTTTGAGCGCCGCGCGCATCAGATCGAGCATGGAAGTAGGGTTTGCATCCTGAACCAATGCTCGAGATAACTAGGAGACTTAGGAGGTTTTAATCTGAGGAACAGGTAAGTATTTGGGTTTGTTGGAAGCATTAGATTAGGACTAATGTTCTGCATTTCTATTTTTCATATTGGCTGCACTAGATTGAGGTTAGATTAGGGTAAAACCAGAGAAAACAGAGATTCTAGCTCCCGCTGAAAATAGGAAAACAGGGGACTGGATTCAAGCTTCTGGGTGAAACAGGGACAGGGAACTGGCTGTAAGGTGTTGCAGTGCTGGGAAAGAGCCTTAAGAGGCCTGGGAGGCCAGGACAGACCTCATTTTCTTAGTTGGCTTTGTTTGTGAGAGAGAGTTTCTGGTTCATAGGACGAGGAAATGCAACCCGATTCTAGGCGCATTCGATTTGTGCTACTTCAGGTGAGTCCAGTGAGTTCCAGTAGCGCTCTAATCGGTTATGGGATGTTTTGTGATGATTGAGTGCAACAGACAGTAAGGAGGATTCAAACGCACTGGAATCGTGCCCGCCGCCGACGTAGTCAGACCAACCTACAGTAGTCCGAATCCCAGAATCAGACCACCCGAGTTTCTAGAGTCAGACCATCTGACTTCCAGAATCAAATGGTTCGACTGAGAGTGAGTCGGACCAGTCTAGTCCGATTACCAGAATCGGACCAGCCCGATCGGACGTGCCATGTGGCATTCGGACTACCCCTTATAATCGGACACTCAACTGTCCGATTGGACCATCCTGTCCGATCGAACCACTCGGACCAGCCTGTCCGATCAGACACCTCATCTGATCAAAGAAATCGAACCCACCCCTGTCCGACTCGGACCAGTCCAACCCCCATCCGACTGATAGAGTTGGACCATACTGGTCCGATTGCTAGAATCGGACCGTCCGACTCTCAGAGTCGGACCATCCCGGTCCGATTCCCAGAATTGGACCATCTTGCCAGAACACAAAGATAAGGATCTTTTGCTGACTTGACCACAGACCTAACCCCAGGACGCAACCCGAAACACCCTCAGAACCCAATTTGGCCATTAGAACCTTAGAGATTTATCGAACTCAGGGTGCAGAGGAACCATAGAATAGCCAGGAACCGAGTTGAAAACTCAAATTAGGCTGCACGTGGGTAGAAACAAGGTGGAGTTTGCATTAAACTCTTTTTGCATCGGCATTTCACTTGTGTGCTCCACTAAACCTGCACAGCAAGAAAAGAGAAAAGCATGTTTTTGCACCAAGCACCACGAAAGCATTAAGCACAACGTGTGAGTAAGGATCAATGCTGCTTTCAAATAACAAGGAACACATCTGGATATCTAATAACATTAAGGAACCCACTAGTAGGAGGAGACCTCAAGACTTAGATAGGTGCCTAAGCGCCCTACTAGTAGTACCTGGAGAAAACACAAAGACACGGGAAGCAACAAGATAGAGGAGTGGAAGCTACTGGAGCTGATTGGATTCATCGACAACCTTGTGGAGCTGGAAGCAGAAACAATGTCAGGATCAAGAGGTGATCAAGGGGAAGACCAATTAGATTTATGTGAATTTCCAGCTTCGGTCTAGAAACTGGTACACGACTATGATCTACTCACCAGGACTGAGATCCAAGGTAGACCTGTAGAGGAAGTGGTGGCTAACCTGGAAGAAGAGAGAAGAGCTATCAAGAGAGCATTGGAAGGCATAATTTCCTACAACCATGAGCAGAGGGCTAGAAGGCTGCAGCAGGACATGGATATGTACGAGGCTAGACGAGTACTAGACCTAGCTGGGGCAGCCAAGTCCGGACCGAATGTAGAGAGGGAACGGGCAGCAGAGACTGGCATGACGTTGAGTGAACTGGTGGCAAAGCGACTCATGGACAATACATCTGCGGAGCAAAGTGCTACTGCCCTAGCCACCGCGCTACTATTGGGATTGGGAGTCATGCAAGGAGCTAAAGGCCAGGCTAGAATCCCCATAGTAGCGAAGCAACTAGCTCGATACGAACCTAGTAGTGACCCGTACAGCTTCATGGAGCAGTTCGAGCAAGTATGTGAGGCGAACGGTCTCAATGACCCTGCGCAGTGAGCTCAAGATTTCGGCATGTGCTTAGGCGACAAGGGGAGGACCTAGTACTCTAGTCTGGATGACGCAGAACGCACAAACTTCGCTCGTCTCAAGGGCCTCTTCATCAAGAGGTTTTCGGAGGCAGGGTACTCGGACAACCTCATTGTTAGGCTGATGAATATCAGTCAAAGGGAGAAGGAGGACATTAGGGATTACGTTACCCAGGTGCGCAGTCTCTATAAGAGAATCCCTGCCAATGAGCGACCAACCGAGAGGGCAGTGTCTACAGTGTTCATGAATGGGATTCGAAGCGAGGAGCTCTACAAGGCTTTGGCCAGTAACTCCACCTTACAACGAGATGTGCTAACTCGAGTCTTTGAGGAGGCAATACACGTAGATGATCAACTCACAGAATGTAGCATGAGGATTACCAACCGAGATAGTGTGAGCCAGAGGGACCCTGAGAGATCAGCCATCTTAGGGGAAAAAGTAACTGCTAGTGCGCAGGACAAGGGAAAGAGTGTAGACCACGACCAAGGGATGGCAGAGATGAGATTGGAGATTGTGCGATTGCAAGAGCTTGTTAGAAAGCCTATGAGATCGCATGTACAATGTGTGTACTGCGGCAGTAATCACCTCCCAGTGGAGTGCCAAGATCCTAGATCTCGGCCGTGCTCAAGTTGCGGTAGATTCGGACATGATGCAGTGCACTGTAGAATGCCGAGGAGACTTCCGTATACGCAGCAGTACAACCCTCCATACTTAGGCAATAGGCCACCTACTTTCTCTGGCAGGGGAACCCAGTTAGCTCTTCCAGCACCAACTGACCCAAGACCTATCGTGCCTAGGCTAGAAATGAACCCAACTGGCATACCTAGGCCACCAGGGCCTTTTGTGACTCACCCACCTAGTGATGCTCCTGTTCACTTTGTGGAGGAGCCCAATGAGGAAGAGGCATATGTCAATCCTTATGTATCCTATGACGAGGAGGGCAACCCAGTCCTGATGGACTATCGGCTAGTGCCGGTGATGGCCTTAGGGAGAGGACGGGGCAGAGGCTTTGGAGGGCAATTTGGCCGCTAACTTAAAGCCTCTACGTGACCTTTTAGCTAAACCAGAATGGAAATGGAACAAAGTCCATGACCTGAACTTGTTATATAACTGGGCTTTAGTTACTGACGACAAGGAGAGTGAACAGGGAAGCTTAGGGGATGATGAGCAGTTAGAAGAACATGATCCGAACAATGAGGAGTATGAGGACTGTCACTCTGCAGGAGAAGAGAGTGAAGAAGAGGTAGACACAATAGAGTACGACACAGAGGGAAAAGTGATAGAGCAAATCAAGGCAGACTTAAGGCCTAGGAAAGAAGGGCTCAGTCGAAATGAAAAAGGAGTCATACTAATGGAGTGTGACAGATCCTGGCTGGAACAAATAGAAGCCGTAGATTACGAGCAAGCTGGAGTGGCACAATGGTGGGTAATCCCAGTGCTCAAGACGGATTCACCTACGGAACTAAGACCCCCTGGGGAAACACCTTCCTCAAGTGAAGGATGCGAGTTCAACTTAGAGTCGGAAGTTAGTACTGAGAGTGATCCCGAGATACCGCAACCCTCTGAGGTCAAATGCACCAAGGGAGACTTGCCAGTCCACCTGAGGCACAGGAGGCTAAAAGAGGAGGCCAGGAAGCAAGCAAGGGGCTCGAAAGTGGAAAGGCAGAGGAAACCACAGGATCTACCCAAACGGTTTACAAAATTTAAAAAGGGTGACAGAGTGGTGGTCCTGCTGGGTGCAAAAAGACAAGGTCAGACTAGTGAACCGATAGAGGGACCCGCCAAAGTCAAAGAGGTTAACTTGGCTGGGAAAGGCGAGAAACCAAGACCGGTATTCGTCGCAGATGACTTGGCAAAAGAGGAAGAGACCAAACTTGTTGCACTCCTGCAAGAGTACATCGATGTGTTTGCCTGGACATTGGATGAACTTAAGGGAGTCGACCCTAGGGTCGTGACTCATAACATCCCAATGATTTGAGATGCAGTGCCAACAAAACAACGACCTTACCCCATGAATCCTAAACACGCCCATGCAGTGAAGGAGGAGATTGACAAACTCATGAGGGCAGGTTTCATATATGAGATCAAGCACATGGACTGGGTGTCACCTATCGTGATTGTCATGAAGAAAAATGGAAAAATCTGAGTGTGCGTAAACTACAAAAAAGTGAATGCCGCTACTAAGAGGGATAATTATCCTTTACCTTATACCGAGCACATGCTGGAGAGGGTAGTAGGGAAGGAAGCCTACAGTTTTCTGGATGGCTTCTTGGGTTACAATCAGCTGCAAGTGCACCCCGACGACAGGCACAAGACTGCCTTTGCCACGGAATGGGGCGTATTTGCCTACATCGTCATGCCTTTTGGGCTAATGAATGCACCTGCAACTTTCCAGCGCCTAATGTGCACCATCTTTAAAGACATGCTTAGGCGCGAACTGGAAATGTTCGTAGATGACCTATGTTTACACTCTAGTTGGGACGAACACTTGAAGAAATTGCGAGCTATCTTTGAAAGGTGTAGGCTGTACCACCTCTTGCTAAACCCCTTAAAGTGCCAGTTCTGGGTAAACACGGATGCATCTTGGGGCACGTAATGTTAAGGAACGGCATTGCCACTGACTTTTCCAAAGTCATAGTCATTGTTGACCTACCGCCACCCGACAACTACAAGGGAGTTCAGTGCTTCTTGGGACACACTGGATACTATCGACGATTCGTGCTAAATTATGCATTAATAGCTAGACCTTTGTACAAGCTATTGATAGTGTTTGAGTGGATGGAGGAATGCCAGCGCGCATATAAAGAATTGAAAAAAGCTCTTATGACTGCACCAATCTTGCGAGCCCCAAACTGGAACGTAACATTCCATGTGCACATAGACGCCTCTAAGTTCGCTATTGGAGCCGTGCTATGCTAGCCTGGTGAGCATAACTTGGATTACCCAGTGAGTTTTGCCAGCAGACAGCTCATAGAAATCGAGATGAACTATTCCACGACAGAAAGGGAGGGGTTGGCCATGGTATTTGCGGTAAAGAAATTTAGGCATTACTTGTTGGCCACTCCCTTTGTCTTCTTCGTTGACCATCAAGCCCTACTGTATCTTGTGAACAAGCCTTGCGCTATGGGGCACATAGCTAGATGGTTACTCCTTTTACTGGAGTTTGACTTCTCTGTGGTTGTACGCAAAGGAAAGCAGCACTACATGGCTGACCACATGTCTCGCATACCCACAGGAGAAGCCGTTGGACAAGGCGTGCCTGATGTTTTGCCGACGCCCATCTTTTTAACTTGTCTAGTGAACGAGAATTGTTTAGAGCGGATTTGACGCCATATTGGGCCGATGACATAGTGCAAGTGCTAGAAAATGGACTACCAGAGTGACCCATTGAGAAGGCCAGGCTGAAGAGACTTATCCTGAAAATTCAGCCCTACCAAACTGATAGCTGGCCAACTCTACATGATGGGACAAGATGGTTTATTGCGCAGATGTGTGTGTGAGCACGAGATGCACGACGCATTAAACGAAGCACATGGCGGAATCGCTGGCGGGCATTTTAGTGGGGACACAACAGTCCGAAAGGTGCTACAATCTCAGCTATGGTGGCCCACCCTATTCCGCGATGCACCTAAATTTGTAAAGCACTGCGATGAGTGCCAAAGGACCAAAGTGCCTGTGCGAAAGGACAAGATGGAGATGACCCCTGTCATAGCCCGACAACCCTTTGAAAAATGGGGCATTGATTTTGTTGGGCCTGTCAGTCCTGCAGCACAATATTCCCAAGCTCGATACATCATAGTGGCAACCGATTATTTAACAAAATGGGCAGAGGCACGAGCCACGAGGAAGAACGATGCTAGGACCACTGCAAAGTTCTTGTGGGAGCAGGTCATTTCATGGTTTGGTTGTCCAATCGAACTAGTAAGCGACCAAGGCACACACTTCATTAATGAAGTGATTGCCCACTTGCTCTCTACTTTCCTAATAATTCATCGGAAGTCCTCTCCCTATTACCCTCAGGCTAATGGCCAAGCCGAATACACGAACAAAATCCTGGTCAATGTGCTTACCAAAGTTGTGTCTACTTCGAGAAGTGACTGGGATAACAAGCTAATGGCGGCCTTGTGGGCCTATCACATAGCTTATAAAACGGCTATAGGACAGACGCCCTTTAGGCTGACTTACGGAACTGAAGCCATTCTGCCCGTAGAATTCTTCATCCCTAGTTTGAGGCTAGCAGCCCAGGAATGTTGGGAGGGAAGAGAGGCTTGGACTAACCGCTTAGTAGAACTTGAGCGCTTAATGGAGACCCGACTCCTCGCCACTCACTCTCTAATTTGTGAAAAGGCTCGACGAAAGATGTGGTTTGACAAGCATGTCACGCAGCGAGACTTCGAACAAGGGGACCTCTATTGTACTCAGTAAAAGGACATAAACAGAAGATGAAGTTTCGGGGGCTAGGGCCTTTCAGGGTACGCGTAATCGGTAGGACCGGAAATGTCGAGTTGGAGACACTTGACGGTGAGGGAATAGGCTTTTTTAATAGCAGCCGCATTAAGAAGTACTATCCTCCTTCACATCCATTACACGAGCCACCCATACTAGAACCCCCACTGAAAGTTCGCATGGCCACTATAACTGACCTGATAGATCAGGACGAAGAAGTAGTGGCACCGCATACCTCCTGGATCACAGTTGCAGCAGGAGTGGTGTATTCTTTCGACGCCTTGATTGATGAAGGCGCTGACTGCAACATCCTAACACATGACCATTGGACACGCATTGGTCAACCGCAACTACAGCCCACTAACGCTCAACTCACCCCATTTGGGGGTACCGCTTACCCACTCCTAGGGAAATGCAAGGTGGTCGTTTCCATCGAGTTTGAAAGTTTACCGGCCTTCTTCCATGTGTTGCCTGACACTAAGGACGCTGGTAATGTATCACTATTGGGTCGCACTTTCAAGAAACAAACCAACTGTAATGTGGATTACAACCTAAATCACATACATCTTGCCATCGACAATGTGCACATAGTGACGACTTTCAGCAAGGGCTGCCCTAACTCCCCCACTTTTACGAAGCTGCTGATAGAAACCCCTATGACCATGCTTTAGCCCGAGTCTAAACAGAAGGAAACTATGGCCTCGTGCCAAATTCTCAACCCCAGACTCACGCCCACCAAGAGCGCTCACAAGGCCAAAGAGACCAAGTTTCTATGGGTGCCGAAACGGCAAAAACCACATCCGGGTAAAACACCCAAGTGTGATCCTAAACGTCCAAATTATCAACCGTCTCGACCCAAGAGGCAGTCTAGGCGTTATCGCTGTAGATGCACAACCACGCCACGCTGGATTCCCAAAGACCTCTTGCGAGCACAAGGATACCACGAGGGCAATCCCTGAATTTGGGTGCCTAAAAAGGGCCAGCTAAGAAGCTCATCTACAAGAAATCTCACCCTAACGAGAGGGGTTTGCACAAGTGGCACCTAGAACACAGTTAACGGGCCAGGGCCAGTGATGGCTAGCAAGCCTCAGCTCGTCTATCGACCAAAGCAAATGCCCCAGGCCTTAAATCTACCTAATCCTAAGAACTTACAAACCACGATGACTGCCCGCTCAGAACCGAGTACAACGCCCATGCCTCTAGAGCTTCCTACAGCGTCTCAAAGTGTTTCCCATTGCGAGGACCGAACCGTGACACCGATGAGGTAGTCACAACTATCTAGTCCAGTTGCACCAGCACCACCAGAGGGTCTTAAACCCTCCTACGCAATACGACCTTTCCTCTCTTTAGCTAAGAACCTTGCCGCAACTTCTGGGGATGATTTAATAACCTACATTAAAATGTTAGATGAAACTTTCACTACATTTTCTAGAAGCTACGAGAGGCTAGACCTAGGTCTTCTTGACGAAACGCTTGCTTCGGATGTTCGAGCATTACCATGCACGTGGCAAGAATACGAACTTATGACCACTAAAGTTTCCAAAATTGCTGCCGAGCTGATAGCAAACGATGAAATCTCGAAGGATCAGGCTGCACTCAGAAGACTTATCACTTCTTATCGTAAGCCTCCGCGTTCTGCTCCCGAACAGGAGCTGCAAGAGCTCATGCAGATGGCAAGCTCACCTTCCACATTCTTGCAGCAGTGGTTTACGCTAAGGATCCAATGGGAGAAAAAAGGTTGTCGCATAATGACCAATGCTGAGCAACGCAGGGCAATCAAAACTATCTAATATGACCCCACATATGTGGCATCTATCTCGTTTAGGGTCTTGGCCATCACTCGTGATCAGCATTTGGACGACCATGTGCTTGCCCACCCCTACATTGACCAACTCCTCACCCAAGAGGAATTACATGTTGCCAGTCGCCTCAGTACCAGAGATCTCTTCCATGATGTTTTGACCTACATTTCCCAAGTCTCCATCCAACCATCCACTTTGGATTGTCATGCCCAACTCGAATACAATCCAAACTTCTATAATTGGCTATTGGCTAGGTAAGTCAATCCACGTGAACAAGTGCTTACCTCGCCCTTCCTGTGCTAATCCTAGGAAGGATTCTTTGAAAGATTCCTGACGGAGGGGGGAGCAAGGTGACCAAGAGTAGAGCAAAGATGAAAAGTTATGTTATCTAGCTAGCAGATTGTTATAATTAAGAAAGTTTCTATGGAAGAATATTGCAGAATAAAACAATAGCAATGGTCAAGCCTCTAAGCAAGTGTGCCCACTTTAAGCCCATCTATTTTTCTCTCAAACTTAGTTCTAATTAGAAATGCGCCGATTGTTGGGCATTAAATGTTGGCATGGTGTGTTGACAGGTCACCGCCATGGCAGGACAGGACAAAGGAGGCAAACTACCATTCTCAGAAGAGGAAATTACCAAATTCGGCATCGCCGTCGAGATGCGCGGATTCAGTCACTTCACCTTCAAGCACACACTGAATCTGGACGAAGCCATCATGGAGGAACCCGCGATCAAAGACTTAGTGGACAGATGTCATCTCCACAAGTACGTGGAAAAGGTGGGGCAGGCGGTGGATTACAGTATGTGCGCGGATTTCCTGAGAAATTTCGACAAAAGTAGGAACTGTGGCACCGTCACAGTAAGGACAGGGGAGCAAGAAAGGAGAATCGAAGTGCCCCTCAATGCAATGATCATAGAAAATGCCTTGGGGCTTGTGCCAAAGAAAGAGAGAAGGCCGAGGCGAGACATTTACACCATGCTGGGGATCAAGAAAGAAGCGGTGCGTACTGTGGATGGAATCAGCTTGGCTGACATCCCGGACCCAATGGTGAAACTACAAGCAAAAATGATCCATACCCTCTTCTCGGGCCAGTGTTGCAATGTGCTGATGAACAAGATCGGGGTCCCACTGTTGGAAAGCATAGCAACAGGAACCCCTGAAGAAATAGATTGGAATGGATTCGTACAGAAAACCATTCAAAGTTCAACTGCCCTCCTTACCCCGGCAGAAGCACCAGCAGAAGGAGAGTCCCCTGCCTCAACAGCGTACTCCGCAAGGAAGAAACCTACATCGAAAGCGGCTACAATTAGATACGGGGGCATCCTGATAGCCATCATAGACGAAGCAATAAAGAATGAGGGCATCATGGAGGAGGAAGCGGCGCATCAAAGCTCAGCTCACTACCGCGGAGGGGAATCGAGTGAAGGAACAGTAAGCAATAAGGGACAGCAGGAAGTGTCGCCTCCACGAGCGACCAAACCCGCAGAACAAAGCAAAAGTGATAGGAGACAGAATGAGAAAAAAGAGAAATTAAGTAAGGAAGAACGGGCTGACATAAAAAAAGCTACGAAAGAGTCTCGAAGGGCCGAGGAAGAAAGGAGGAGGAAAGAGGAGGAGGAGCTCACTAGAATAGGAGAGGAGTCGAAAAAGGCGGAAGAGGACAGGAAAAGGAGGGCAGAGGAAGAAGCCAAGGAGCAGCGACTCAAGGAACTGGCCGAACTGGCGGAAGCCACTCGAAGGTCGGTGGAAGAGACCCATGGGGGCGGAGAACTCGAACCCGGAAGCCCTGGCCATAAAGCTAAAGCCAGCGCAAGTGTGGAAGCAGCACTGGTGGTCGTAGGCAAGGGCAAGTCCCTCCTACATCCACTCCCTCCCTCCTTTGTGCCAACAACAGCTGAAATCACGACCGCCGCCGCTGCACACCCCACGCCTCCTCTCGATGCGGCACAGCTCATGACCATGATGCAAATGCTCATGAGCAGGGTGGCCGAAATTGTCCCTGAAACTCGATTGAAAAGGCCCGCCGCCGCAGATGCAGAGTCTCGGCAAGACACCAAACGACAGAGGCTGGAGGCATCGACCACCACGCCCAATACTCCCATACCTGCGCTCAGACTATGATGCATATGTGGTCGAGTTACTGACTCAACTGGACAAGGCAAAAGAAGAAAAAAAGGTGGCCCTGTTGGACTTAGAGAAAGAAAAGGAGACGTCAGCGGCCCTCAGGCTAGAGGTCTCAAGGCAGGAAGCTGACAGACGGAGAGAGATAAAGGCCCTGCAAGACCAGCTAGAAGAGAAAACGAAGCAAGCCCAAATCAATGAAATCCGCCTTAGGCAAAGGCTGGAGGATGAGGAGCAGAGTGTGGTGGCGGAACAAAGGAACATAAAACTTTTGATGCAGCAATACAGTGATCTCCAGCAAAGGGTGGCCCAAGTGGAAAAGCTCTATCGGGAGGCCCAGGAAGGCGAAGCCACTATTCCTCAAGAGCATGCAGCGGAGCCCCAGTCATGGCACGAGCAAGAAGAACAGGATAGGCTAATCAGGGAAATCGAATTCCTGAAAAATGAAGGGTCGAGGGTCTCAGCAGAGCTGAAGTAAAATGACTACAGGATAAAGTACAGAGATTGCAAGATGCGCTAGAGACCTCCCAGGAAGATGTGGAAGCCCTCACGGCCATGACCTTTAATCAGAAGAGGCTGCTCCGCGGCGCTGAGATCTAGAGCCTAGAATAGTTGGTTCAAGAGAAATCAGAAATCCTGACCGAAGCGCACCACAGGCTCAGCATTGTTGATCAAGCAAGAGGGATCGCTGAAGAATAGCTAGCTCAGAAACTAAAAGAAAGAAACCAGTTATGGTTCTTATCAAATGAGCAGCAACAGGTGGAATGAGCAGCAACAGGTGGTAACCACCCTGGCGGGCCAGCAGAAACCACCCTGGTGTTGATCAAGCAAGAGGGATCGCTGAAGAACAACTAGCTCAGAAACTAAAAGAAAGAAACCAGATATGGTTCTTATCAAATGAGCAGCAACAGGTGGTAACCACCCTGGCGGGCCAGCAAGAGGAACAAAGGAAAAAAATGGAGGAGAGAGCCATGGAGTGGGAAAGAAAGAACTTTGACAAGGTGAGGGATTTAACAGAACGGCTTGTGGTGGCAGAGTGTGAAAGAATGTTGGCCGAGGCTGGGGTTGAGGCTGCAGAGATAACCACTAAGACCCAGCAACAGGCTTTTCTCAACACGATGCTCCACGTGATGCAAGCCGAGGGCGATGATACAGTGGAACAGGTAAAAAGAAAGTTGGAGCTAAGCACCCGGGCGCTACGATACGGCCTTCAAGAGCAGGAGCTTCCAACAAGTACAGGAATAACTAAAGAGCAACAGTTCTATTACCTGCGTTATACAGGCCTCTCCACTATTGAGCTCAAGGAGTTGGGTTTTCAGGAGCAGAAGCAGCCACCACCACCACCACCAGTTGTTCCTCATGTGGTAGAGTGAAATGTCGAAGAGGGCCCAGACTTCGAGCAAGATGAGGACGAAGAGCCACCAAGGATGCCGAGTCCGCCTCAACCAGAGATCCCACAGGAGGAACCTACCAATGCCAAGCTACCTGAACGCATAATTGCAGCAAGGAAAAGGAGGCAAGAGCTAGCAGAGGAAGCCCAACGCCGAGCGCGCATACTTCCACGACAACTTCCTGAGGAGCCCATGCCACTGCGAAATGATACGCATCCTGTAGATTGGCCCCAGGAGTTGATCATATGGCGCCATAGAGAGCTACATAGAAGGCCATTCGAGCTTTCATTCTCTTTTCCACGCTCCCTGGACCGGGCCCTACCTCTAGGAGTAGTAGCCAAGATCAAAGATCTGGCTAACAAACTCGTAAACAGATGGATGGAAGAGAGAAGCATGATAATAACCAGGTGAAGACAAGAGCCATGAGAATACTGGGAAGACAAGGTCGGTCTGGTTCCCAAATCCGTCCAAGGCTACGAGGCACAGCCGAAATGGCGGAGGAGGATTTGGGACACCAATTTTGACGCTTGGACCGCATTTTGTAGCTCCCTCCCCGAAGAGCGCAATGATCCCATCTACATGCCCTACCCCCGTAGGCATGGAGTGGATTACAACAGAGATTTGCATGGGGATTTTGACTTCCGGAGAATATATAATGTAAATGCTAGAAGCCCGGAGGAGTGCTTAGTATTTAGGGTAGAAGATCTGCTTCCCTCCATAAATTGTTTCCTTGTAGATTTCTCTTCCTGCCCCGATCCCGCATTCTTAACTACTTGTAACTACCTCCGACTTCTCAAATTCCTGCTGCTCCAGAAACCTACAGCAGAGGAAGCCCATCTCCCTCCACTCTTTTTTTATCTTAACCTAGGAATAGATAGTAGAGCCATGACGAGGTTGATGATGTGCGCTACTCTCCTCCCAGCTTTCTGCTTAGAGCTATTAGAAAATATGAGTGATACCCATTTTGCAAGGTGTAATCACCCCTTTTTGTCCACCACTCCTCTAAGAGCTAGGGCCGGTATTAAGGAATACTTACAAAGTGGCACATTTTTATCACGAGGCTTGCGACCCCCCCCCCCCCCGTGACTAAATAGGTGCCCCATACATTGCCCAATGTACTCTCTCTCATTCACCAAAAAAAAAAGAAGTGCTTGCTGTCTTCATTCACTATTGTGGTGCACCATACTCATTGCATCTAGAGTCCTCTCTAGCCCCTCCCCACTTCACACTTAGGGCACATCAAGGGCAGGACCTTCGGACCTGTCACCCTGAGTTCTGCACCGCACCTCAGAAGCCGCATCAACTGGGTCCTCAAGTGTGGGACATTACCAAGGGCTTGCCCAAGGTTAGACCCATCTCCCAGTTCCACTGGCACGGGCACCATGCACTACACAGTGAGACAGACACACCCCCTAGGAAGTGCACCACTTTTCTTGCATGTTATGTTCGTGTTTCATTAGCTGATCTACAGGGAGTAGAGTTTAAAAATAAGATTGTCTACACTTGTTGCATCTTTATCAAATAGAATTCAGAGTGCTGATGATATTGCTAATATGCACGTTACTATTTTTGATGAGGTTAAAGACATGATTGCCAAAGCCCAGCAATCATATACCAAACAAGCCAATAAGAAAAGACAAGCAATGAATTTCAAAGTTGATGACTATGTTTGGTTGAGAATAGAAAAATATAGATTACAAAGTGTAGATAAACATCCTGAATAAAGGCTGACCATTTGATATGTCTGTCAGATATTTGGGGTTGGCTAAGTAAATGTCTAATACTTTGTTGGTCAATCTTAATCATAAACTCAGAACCCATTAAGTAGTGTTTCCATTGTCTTAAAGCTTGTACTACAGCTAATAATTCTTTATCATATGTGGAATATTTAAGTTCGGAGGGTTTGAGTTTACAACTAGAATAGGCTATAGGATGATTATCTTGCATAAGTACGGCTCCTATTCCAGATCCGCTAGCATCAGTAACTACTAAAAAGAATGGTCTATTAAAATCAAGTAGTTGTAAAACAGGAGCATGGGTAAATGCATGTTTCAATAAGTCAAAAGATTTCTGTTGATTATCAGACCAATGATAAACAATACCTTTCTTTAAAAGAGAGTACATAGACGTATTTGCCTGGTCCTTAGAAGAGCTACGAGGGGTAGATCCGAGTGTTGTGACTCACAATATACCCATGACATCGGACGCAACGCCGGTCAAGCAGCGACCGTACCCCATGAATCCAAAACATGCCCATGCTGTCAACGAGGAAATTGACAAGCCAATGAGAGCTGGATTCATTTACGAAATCGAGCACACAAACTGGGTGTCACCCATAGTCATTGTGATGAAGAAGAACGACAAGATCCGAGTGTGCGTCAATTACAAAAAGGTGAACGCCGCTACAAAGAGAGACAACTATCCCTTGCCGTACACCGAGCACATGCTTGAGAGAGTGGCAAGGAAGGAAGCCTACAGTTTTCTGGATGGCTTCTCAGGGTACAACCAGGTGCAAGTGCATCCTGCAGACAGGCACAAGACCGCCTTTGCCACTGAGTGGGGCGTCTTTGCATGCGTAGTCATGCCCTTCGGGTTGACAAATGCTCCCGCCACCTTTCAACGCCTCATGTGCACCATATTCAAGGACATGCTCTGCAAGGAATTAGAGGTCTTTGTCGATGACTTGTGTGTCCATTCGACCTGGATTGAACACCTAGAAAAACTCTGCGCGGTTTTTGAACGGTGCCGCTTATATTGTCTCTCTCTGAACCCCTTGAAATGTCAGTTTTGGGTGAAGCATGGATGCATCTTAGGACACATGGTGTCGAAGAACGACATTGCCACGGACTTCTCGAAGGTCAAAGTTATCGTTGACCTTCCACCCCCAAGTAATTACAAGGGAGTTCAATGCTTCTTAGGTCACACAGGATACTATCGGCGGTTTGTACTGAACTACGCGCAGATCGCTAGGCCATTGTATAAGCTGCTAATTGTCTTTGAGTGGACCGAAGCATGCCAATGGACGTACGAAGAATTGAAAAAGGCTCTAACCACGGCACCTATTCTACGAGCCCCACACTGGACCATTACCTTCCACGTACACATTGATGCCTCTAAGTTTGCCGTGGGGGCAGTGTTGTGCCAACCTGGTGAGCATAACCTAGATTACCCAGTAAGTTTTGCTAGCAGGCAACTCACTGAGACGGAGATGAATTATTCGACAACGGAAAGGGAGGGATTAGCCATGGTGTTCGCCGTGAAGAAGTTCTGGCATTACCTGTTGGCCACCCCCTTCACCTTCTTCGTGGACCAACAAGCCCTGCTCTATTTAGTGAACAAACCTTGTGCTACAGGACGTATAGCTCGATGGCTTCTCCTGCTCCTAGAGTTCGATTTCTCCGTGGTGATACGGAAGGGAAAACAACATTACATGGCTGATCATATGTCCCGTATACCCACAGGAGAAGTCGCTGGACAAGGCATCATGGACGAGTTACTTGACAGCCATTTATTCCATTTGTCAAGCGAAGGAGACCTATTCAGGGCCGATCTGACACCATATTGGGCAGACGACATAGTCCAAGTGCTCGAGCACGGGCTACCCGAACAACCAATAGAACGGGCACGGCTTAGGCGCTTAATCCTGAAAATCCAGCCCTACCAGCTGATTGCAGGCCAACTCTATAGACTGGGGCAAGACGGATTGCTGCGTAGGTGCATATGTGAGCATGAGATGCACGACGTGCTCTCAGAGGCACACAGCGACATTGCAGGAGGACACTTTAGCGGAGACACGACAGCACCGAAGGTGCTGCAGTCCCATCTATGGTGGCCCACACTTTTTCGTGATGCTAAACAATTCGTCAAGCATTGTAACGAGTGCCAACGGACAAAAATCCCGATTCATAAGGATCAGATGGAGTTAACCCCTGTTATTGCTCGCCAACCTTTCGAAAAATGGGGCATTGACTTCATAGGACCCATCAGCCCCACGGCACAATACTCACAAGCCAAGTACATCGTGGTGGCCACGGATTACCTCACGAAATGGGCAGAGGCGAGAGCCACAAGGAAAAAGGATGCTAGGACGACTGCCAAGTTCTTATGGGAGCAAGTAATCTCGTGCTTCAGTTGCCCCATCGAACTGGTTAGCGACCAAGGAACACACTTCATCAACAAAGTGATAGCCCATCTCCTATCCGCCTTTCTTATCATCCATCGCAAATCCTCACCATACTACCCTCAGGCTAATGGCCAGGCAGAATCAACCAACAAAATTCTCATCAACGTCCTGACTAAAGTAGTCTCAGCCTCACGAAGCGACTGGGATAATAAGCTGATGGCAGCCTTGTGGGCCTACCGAACAGCTTATAAAACGGCTGTCGGTCAAACACCTTTTAGGCTGACCTATGGGATTAAAGCCATTCTCCCATTAGAATTCTTCGTCCCTAGCCTGAGAATAGCGCTCCATGAATGATGGGAAGGGAAGGAAGCATGGACGCAATGCTTGGTCAAGATGGGACGCCTATTAGAGACTCACCTTCTAGCCACCCACGCACTTATTTGTGAGAAAGCCCGACGCAAGAGCTGGTTTGACAAACATGTCAAGCAGCGAGAGTTTGAGCAGGGTGACCTAGTGCTCCTCTACTCAGTTAAGGGACATAAGCAAAAGATTAAATTCAGAGGTCTCAGACCCTTCAAGGTTTGGGCAATCAGCCGAACTGGTAACGTCGTGCTTGAGACATTGGATGGTGAAGGAATAGGCTTCTTCAATGGCAGCCGTGTCAAGAAGTACTACCCTCCCACTCATCCTTTGCATGAGCCACCAATGGTGGAACCGCCTGTCAAAATACAAGTAGCCACAATTACTGAAATCTACGGGAATGAGGAGGAGCCTGTAGAACCCGCCTACCTCTGTGTCACGGTTTCTGCCAAGCAAACGTGCTCCTTCAACGCCTTGATTGATGAGGGGGCAGATTTCAATGTCTTAGCGCACGAGCAGTGGATCCAACTCGACAAACCCCTACTTCATCCCACAACTGCCAAATTAAGCCCATAGGGGGCTCAATCCTACGCGCTTCTCGACACATGCAGAGTCGCCATTTCTATCGAGTCTGAAACTCTCCTCATGCTGTTTTACGTATTGCCAAGTACCACGGATGCAGGCACAGAGTCATTGCTCGGGCGAACCTTTAAAAAGTAGACTCACTGCAATGTTGATTATGAGTCACAGCGCATCCACTTAGGGATCGGCAACGTGCGCATTGTCATGGCTTTCAGCAAGGGCCTCGTAACACCATCACCGTTCACAGGGCCACTAATAGAAATAGTCATAGGTAAGACTAAGGAGGGGGTAATGCATATCTGCCGCTTCCAGTTCCCCATAAACCGCAGGCCGCAGCAACCAAAGCAAAACCCCAACAACCTTGCTTGCAATGGGTACCTAAACAGCCTCGAGAACCGCCTAGGACTAGACGCGCATGTCTACATAAGACCTACAAATCTAGATCTTGGAAACCAAGATGCCATCACCGCCAGTGCCGCGTGATTAAACAAAGGTGGGTCCCTAAAATCCTCCTGCATGCGCAAGGCTACTATGAGGGGAATGCCTTGCTGTGGATTCGTAAGGTCCCTATTGCCAAAAGCACTAGTCCTACGCCAACCTCAAGTCTGATCAGTCCATGTCACCTAACGCCTCGAGACCATGGGCCGCACTACTCTCCAGAACCCCAGTCATCCAACCCCTCTACGCATCAATCCAAGAGGGTCGCACATGCCTATCGGCCCAAACAACGGCCATCATCACAAGTGACATCAACCAATCAAGTCAACCTGCCGCTCTGCAGCCTAGCTGACAGCAGCAGCATAACTGCTGTGATCAAACCCGACCCATCCATCTTGCAAACAGCCAGGTTGCCGACTCAAACGGACCCCCAGCCGAACTCTGTACAGTCAGAGCCTCTAGTTCCAGCAAACCTCAACCACCCGTCGGCCTTAAGCCCTCCTATGAACGAAAGTCATTTCTAACGCTGGCCCACTGACCTTGCAGAGGACACTAGAGATGATGTGGTGGACTGCATCAAATAGCTCGATGCCACCTTTGTTGCACTGGCCCTCAACTATGACCACCTGGGCTTGGGTCTATTAGCAGAACCCTTTGCAACAGACGTGCGCAATATGCCTTGCTCTTGGGAGACTTTTGAATTTGCCTTTCCACAGGCTTCTCGCTCTACCGCTGAGTTGCTCGCTAGCGAGGTCTCCAAAGAGCAAGCCATTAAGCAATGCCTCATCACATCATTTGACCCATGGACAACGTCTGCCATCACCGACCAAGAGATCGCAAGGTTATCCCACTTGGCTGATACGGGATCACCCTTCTTGAGGCAGTGGTACGCTCTTAGGTTGCAATGGGAAGTCGACGGATGTCGCATAATGACCAACGCCGAGCCATCAAAACGGCCGAGTATGATCCCACCTACCTCGTGCCTACCTCGTATAGAGTGTTAACCACTCTTCGGGGTCGACCCATGGACGATCATATCACAGGGCACCCCTATCTTGACCGCTTCTTAACAGAGGAAGAGCTCCACATCGCAAGTCGGGTCGACTCCGGTGATTTCCTCACAGATGTCCTCACGTACATCACACATGTAGGAATTCGACCCTTTAACCTGGACTGCGCTGCACAACTGGAATATAACCCCAACTTCTACGCTTGGCTCCTACACAAATAAAGATGAACGCCTTGGCCCCACAATCTCCAATCCTGGGATGGATTCTTCTTTTCCAAAGGGAGGAAGGGGCAGTAAGGGGATAAACGAAATAAAATCTAAAAAGTAAACCAAGTGTGAAACGCTCAAAATTGAAATGCAAATATAAAGGGTGGTGATAGAAGTCTGAAAGGCAAAGTTAAGGCTATGGGCAATAAAATCTGCTATACTTTTATTTGTCTAGCAAATTAGTTGCCAAAAAATACTAAAAATGGAAATGGCTAAATGTGCAGGTGGCGACCATGGCAAGCCAGGACAAAGCAGGCAAGCTTCCCTTCTCGGAGGAGGAACAAGTAAAGTACGGCCTCACGGTGGAAACAAGAGCTTTCAACCAGTTAAAGTTCCGCCATGTCTTCAACCTGGAAGACTTAGTCATCGAAGAACCGGCGGTACGTCACATCATAGAGCAGTGCCACCTACAGAAGTACCTGGACGCAGTGGGCCGAAGGATAGACTACACCCTGTGCGCGCTGATTTCTTGCGTACCTTCAACAAAAACAGGGGCACCGTCACGGTGCGTGAGAAGGAAGCTACCAGACAGGTGCAGATCGAGCTAACCCCCGAGTTGGTGGAAAGGGCACTAGGGCTGCCAAATAAGGTGGAAAGGAAGCCAAAAAGAGATATTTATGCCATGTTGGGGATGGATAAAGTAAAGGTTCACACCAATGACGGAATTAGCTTGGCGGATATCCCCAACCAGGAAATTCAGCTGCAGGCAAAGATGGTGCATGCCCTGTTCTCAAGCCAGAGGTACAACAGCATTATGACCCGAATCAATGTACCTCTGCTTAACAGCATTGCGGCACAATCGCTGGATGTGGTGAACCTTAATGGGTTCGTGAGAAAGACAATTGAGGCTTCGGCGAAGGCCCTGGCGAGACAGGAGGAAGAGCCGTGGCAGGAGAGTCCCCGCCATCCCGATCGACCCGCAAGGCATCATCCTCCAAGGCCTCCACCATAGGGTTTGGAGGTGTCCTTATGGCAATCATCCAAGAAGCGATAGGGCAAGGACAAGCAGGAGAAGATAAAGAGGGAGGTGACGAGAAAAGTGGCGAATCACCGTCACAGTCCCCGCCTCACACGGAAGAGTAGTAGAGGTCGTTTGATGAGACGGAAACGGACGCCGATGAGGAGGGAGAACCCCAGGCTACACCACAAAGGCAGGCAGAACAATGAACTAAGACCCTACATGGAAAAAGAGAGGAGGAGCGAAAGAAGAAAGAGAAGGAAGATCTGGAAAGGGCCCGAAGGGAGTTGGTAAGGGATGAGGAGGAAAGAAAAAAGAAGGCCGAGGAGGAGCTGAGAAGGAAGGAAGATGAGAGTGGAGTTTTGATGCCAAGAAGTGCTTAAAAATAGCTAAAAATTACGAATATCAAGGGAAAAATATTCAACGTCGAAGGCGGCGGCTCCAGCTGGGATGATTTTAAGCGTCAAGTGCTTTAAAGACGCCCGAGCAACACTTGTTGATTTTTGATAATTTTTCAGACTGCCGTCTAGGTTGTCAAAAGTTGCTAGCCAATGCGGGATGTCAAGCCGGACGCGCAGAAATTTACAGCACTCGATTTGGACACTGGACGGGGAAATGGCCAACAAATGGTCAAGATATGAAAAGGTGGACATTGGAGAAGACCAAAAGGGGTGCCCTTTGGGACATTTTAACCCCCCCTTCAAATTTTTGATCAAGAAGCATGAAAAAACATGGAGAGAGAATGGAGGAAGAGGGCGCCATCTTCACGCCATTTTTTTGGCGCCTCCATGGATGGAGATGGAGATGGCAGGCTGTGAGTACCCCATACAACTGATCTTGGGACTGATCTTCTCCTTCTTGGCCGATCTTATCCCCTGTCTTCGCCCGTCCAATGGTGGCCTGAATGAAGAGAACAGGAATCAGTCTTTCTCTCTCCTCCCTCTCTCTCCTCTAGAGGCAGATTCATGTGGGAAGAAGAAGGATCGACGGATGCTTGTCCAACCGAGATGGGATTGCTCCGTGATGCAAGAGGAATGAAGATTGCTGATTGTGGACTATCATGAGCATTAATGGCTGCTGGAAATCAGTCCCGAAACATGGCAAATAAAAACCCGCAACCCGCAAAGAACGGTAATTTTATTTTTACAAAGGAAATTGATGTTTTATGCAATTTGTTTCATGGATATTTGTTCCCATGGGCTGATTATGCATTATGTTGTTGTTTCCTATGATTTTGATCAGTTTATGCTCAGAAAATCAGAAAATCATAAGTGTTGTGACTGAAATTAATGGTATAAAACTCGTAAAACACCCGTTTAAGAGGCAAAATGGGATTTTTTTGCAAAATAAAGGGGAAACATGAGATATAACATCAATAAAACCTGAAATTTTGCTGTCAAAGAACCTAAGGGCCACAGCCCATAATGAATCTCAATTTTTAGTTATTTTTTATTGAAAATAATAGAGAAAAAATACCAAAAAATGGTGAAAAATGGGTTTGAAATGGGAGAAAATTAGAAAACGATAAAAGAAAAATTCCAAAAAATTACATAAGTGTTTGTGCAATGTATAATGAAGGTAGAGTACGAGGTTAGCCTCGGTTTACCCTCATTTCTATGTTTTGTCTGTATTTATTGCTTTCTCTACAAAGAAATACACATAAAATGACTCTTACACCTATCAACAATTGCAAAACATTAAACGGTAGGGTGAGAGGGGAGCTTGAGCGTCAAAGTACAATCTTAAATCTGATTTATGTATTGCATCATGGCTATAGGACGTTGTTTTAAAATAAAGGAAAAGGCAGCATGAGCGTAAGGCTCGGTGTCTCTCCTCGTTTCAATACATAAACGTTAGCATGGAAATCATGAAAAGATTGGTTGCGCACGATGCACAATGCTGATTTTCTATTGGTTGTGCACTAAACCATTCACATTATGCACTATGCATGGTTCATGGTATCGAAGGAACATCTCCTGGACTGCATAGCAATTGTTTTCTTAGGAGTTTGACCCACGATTGAGAGTGTGAGGTTATCCCTTGCCGTAGCGTAGAGGGTCAGTTTCCTAAGGGACTGTGAAGTGAGGAAGCATGGTATATCTCCTAGAAATATGAGAAATATAAAAGAGAGGAGTTTGTGTTCGTTTGTGTTATATGTTTAGCAGCGCATCAAAGGGCCAATCCTGCTCTCTCTGAGGAGTTTAAGGGAAATGTTGGACTATAACCTATAAATGCAGGAATTAAGCTTTAGGAAAGTGTGTCCCTTAGCATTAGATTGATGCTCTTGGTCCGCGAGGCCGTGAGGGTGTTTGTGTGTCATGAGCATGAGGTCCAGCTAGTGTTATAGCCAGTGCCGACCCATTTTAGGTTCCATCAGTGGTGCATCTATCGAGAGCTTCCAATAAGTGGCGGTCTCTGAATCTTGGTCTCATAAGGGACCTGTTAGTTTTATTCTATTGGTCGATAGCAGCCTTGAAGCGGTGGAGATCAAGTTAGTTTGATAAAAACTTTGGTCATCAGTATGATGGTCAATCCAAGAAATCCCCAATACCCAAAGGATACTTTGTCTATCTTGAACATTCTAGTGGGATCTTTGACACGTCGGGTGATTGACTATTTTACCCTTTGCCCTGAAAGTGATACCATGCTTGAGTTTGGGTCACTATGGGAAAACACCCATGAAGCTACCTCTAAGATTAAAAGCCCATGGAGATTAGAGAAAAGGGAAAGTGAAAGTAGTGCTAAGATGACACAGTCATCTATGATCATTCATGATGATAATGTCATAGAAAAGACTGTGACAATGATGGTTAATATGCACATAGGAGGACATGATGATTATGATCTAAAGATACATCCGATGCTAGTGCCCGACGCAGTTGGGTACCGTAGTGTGATTGCCAAGATCCATAAAGCATTGGATGATGTCCATGTGTGTGGAAAACCATTGTTAGTAAGGAAGATTTCATTAGGACCTATCCTAAGTTCTAGCAAAGTGGTGGTAGATGAGAATAGGCTTGCTAGAACACCACTAGCAGATGATGGGATAGATTCCCTATTGCATAGTGTTGGACTCCCTAAACCACTTTGTGAGTTGGCGGAAAGGGAAGTTCATGGAATTAGTGACTCTTCCACACCAGTAAAGGTGGAAATGGAAGAGATTAAAGACCCTAACACACTGGTATTAGGTCAAGACGAATACAAAGATTTTAATGACCCAGTCTTGATCCCAAAAGGGAGGACTAAATGTCCTCCTCTTTATAGGGATCTCCCAGTGTTTTATGGGTTGCCAAATGAGGATTCGATGATTCATTTAAGAGAATATAACCTAACTTGCATTGCAAGTGGATTCGACGATATACATCGGATGCTCATATTCCCAAGTACCCTAAAGGGAGAGGCAAGGAAATGGTACTGGAGCCTCCCAAGAGGGTTGATCAAATCATTTGAGGAGACTTTTGATAGATTTCTAGATGAGTATGAAAAGGAGCTCCCTATGATTCAGGTCTTAGGGCACCTTATGCAGTTTAGACAGGAGTCTTATCTTTTTGTTAAAGAGTATGCTAGAGCCTTTGATAGTACTCTTAGGCTTTGGCCAAGAAGAGCCAATGCACTACCGGATGATGTGCTATGTGATCTCTTTCTGAATGGCTTAGAGATTAATACGCAAATCCAAGTGGAACGGCAGAATCCTAAGTCATTAAGGGAAGCAAAAATGCATGCATTGATTATGAGGGTCATATTCAGAGATGCTGGGAAAACTTTTGGAGTTTTCCCCGCTCAGTATAAGTGCATCCTAGCTTCCAATCATTTCTACAAGGAGACAGCTCATTTGTTGATACCAAGGCAGCCTATGAGGGGAACCTTGGTGGCCAAAATCTCAAAGCAGAAAATGGCCATCCTATGAGTAGTAATGACATGCCTCTCAGTGAACAGGTGCCAAGCCATGTAAGTCCCATTAGGGCTTGCAACACTTCCACGAGAAGTGGTTGTGATGGCAACATGGATAGAACCAATGGGCCTGTGAGTGTTGATAAGCATTCTGTGTGTGGTTCTAATTTTGTTGCTAGTAAGGCTCTTGAGAAACCTTTGGTATTGGAATCATGCTTCCGGGTGGATGTTGTACCCTTCAGTGAAAGTATGGTTCTTATGGGGAAAAATTTCCAATATGGACTTAAACAAGTAAAGGCATCTTTTGTAAAGAGGATGAAAAATGCTAAAAGTCCACCTGTGCTTCACAAAGGTCATAAGGATGTGAGGCCCTTTGGCTATAGGGATAAGTTTGCATTGAGTTCGTTAGACCAGTGCAGCAAATTGAGGGAGTGCAAGAATATTAAGGGAAATGTGAGATGGGTTTGGAGAGCCAAAATCTCCACAAGTATGGCAGAAGTGTCGGATGCAAGGCCAAGGATCCCATCTGGATATATTCTGTTGAACCCCCAAGAGGATAAGACTGGATATACATGTGATAATATACACTGCCTTGGGATACACCCATGTGATGTGCCTAAGTTTGAAGCTCTACCTAGTTTGTGTCGCAACACTGATTTATGTGAAAACCCAAATAGGGGAGGTTTGAATAAGTACAAAGCTATGATTCTTTCTGCCAAAGGAGCCACTCAGCCGCTTGAATGACCAGTTTATTTGGCCGACAATAAATGTGGGACATGTGAGCCCATGGAGGCCGTTCATTCAGCTCATAGTGCCCAAGAAGGGATCGGCCTTATTGGTGAGTTATTTGTGGAAAGGCTTGGACTTGTATCTCTAATTTTTTTAAAAAAAACTAAGATAAAAAAATACAAGATCAAGCTTTTAGCTAACTGGCATGAGTAGCATGGGGTTAGTCGACCTATGATATGCTTGGCACCTTGGGTAGTCTAATAGGGTGTGATGTATATGCCAAGGATATCAGTATTACGTGGACTACAATGACCTATCTAGTTTTAAGCTAGAAAGGCTAGCTGCTTTGGATATTATATCTAGATTTCGTTAGGCCAAGAGGGCCATTTGTCTGTTTAGTACGGGTGCGGTTAATGGTTTCTTGTTGTAGTTCTGTGCTAGACAGGTTTGAAAAAGAGCTTGGAAGGAGCCTTTTCTTGTGCGGAAGCTTCTCGTGGCCCTATCTAGGTGATATCTCTCCTTTATGAGTACCGTGTTTTTCTGCTATATGTGTATGTGTACTTTTTGGGGGATTTTCTTTTCTCGTTGGGGACCGGCGTCCAAGGCATGAAGTCCTAGGTTTAGGTTAAGTATGTCTGAAGGGAGGTCTGAGTAGTCGTTGCCTCTTGTAAAGACATTGTCAAGCATTGAAAGACCTGTTTTAGAAGGGGGTCCTAGTGACCCTGTTCTGCTAGCCTGCTAGGCAGCTGTTCTAGGAGTTCTTGTTAGTTGTGAGGCAGTTAGAGAAGCCTGTCAAAAAAGGAAAAATGAGGATAAAGGAAAAGAAACCCTGAATATCCCAAAAGACAATAAATATATACAAAGGTGTGTAAAAAGGGGTTCTAACCCTTGCCAAAATAGAAAAGAAAAGAAAGGAAAATTTATAAGCAGTTGATCATCGCCTTGCGAAGGCCTGGTAGGTTCCTGGGGACGAGTCAGGCCCGGGGCCGATGCCTTGTCTTCCTAGGGGAGGCATCTTGCTGGAAAAGAAGAAATTAAGGAAGGTTGGAGCGAAAATAAAAGTGAGCATCAGAAAAGGATTAAGTGTCGCCTTGCGAGGGCTTGGTAGGTTCTTGGGTGTCGAGACAGGACCTGAGGCCGATACCCTGTTCTCCTTGGGTCACTACGCTCAGCTCCCTCCTTTTTACATACCCGAGTATGAAACATAAAAACCCTAAAAGAAGCAATGTGTTAAAGAAAATATTTCTTGATCAGGCTATAGGAGTCCTTGCGTAGTAGGAGCTCCTGGTTGTGTTGTCCTTAGTTAGGCAGGTAGTTCAGACCACCACTTAGGGCAACCTCGTTGATAGTTCTTTTTAGTTTGGCCGTGTTGGAGCAGTTGGTTAGTGACTAGCTTCGGACCTTCTATTAGATTATGCTAGGCCTACTCCTTGTGGATGTCATGCCTTGGTTTTGTCAGGGGGTAGGGTGAGCATTGTGATGTGTTTTAATATGTATCTATTTTGTATCAGCTTGATGCTTCCTTTGGTTGTTTTGTGCAGATCTACTGTGGGATTCGACGGGCTGAGTCACCCTATCCCATGGTCACCAATGAGAGTGGAGTTTTGATGCCAAGAAGTGCTTAAAAATAGCTAAAAATTACGAATATCAAGGGAAAAATATTCAACGTCGAAGGCAGCGGCTACAGCTGGGACGATTTTAAGCGTCAATTGCTTTAAAGACGCTCGAGCGACACTTGTTAATTTTTCATAATTTTTCAGACTGCCATCCGGGTTGTCAAGAGTTGCTAGCCAATGCGGGATATCAAGCCGGACGCGCAGAAATTTACAGCACTCGATTTGGACACCGGACGGGGAAATGGCCAACAAATGGTCAAGATATGAAAAGGTGGACATTGGAGAAGACCAAAAGGGGTGCCCTTTGGGACATTTTAACCCCCCCTTCAAATTTTTGATCAAGAAGCATGAAAAAACATGGAGAGAGAATGGAGGAAGAGGGCGCCATCTTCACGCCATTTTTTTGGCGCCTCCATGGATGGAGATGGAGATGGCAGGCTGTGAGTACCCCATACAACCGAACTTGGGACTGATCTTCTCCTTCTTGGCCGATCTTATCGCCTGTCTTCGCCCATCCAATGGTGGCCTGAATGAAGAGAACAGGAATCAGTCTTTCTCTCTCCTCCCTCTCTCTCCTCTAGAGGCAGATTCATGTGGGAAGAAGAAGGATCGACGTCCAACCGAGATGGGATTGCTCCATGATGCAAGAGGAATGAAGATTGCTGATTGTGGACTATCATGAGCATTAATGGCAAATAAAAACCCGCAACCTGCAAAGAACGGTAATTTTATTTTTACAAAGGAAATTGATGTTTTATGCAATTTGCTTCATGAATATTTGTTCCCATGGGCTGATTATGCATTATGTTGTTGTTTCCTATGATTTTGATCAGTTTATGCTCAGAAAATCAGAAAATCATAAGTGTTATGACTGAAATTAATGGTATAAAACCCGTAAAACACCCGTTTAAGAGGCAAAATGGGATTTTTTTGCAAAATAAAGGGGAAACATGAGATATAACATCAATAGAACCTGAAATTTTGCTGTCAAAGAACCTAAGGGCCACAGCCCATAATGAATCTCAATTTTTAGTTATTTTTTATTGAAAATAATAGAGAAAAAATACCAAAAAATGGTGAAAAATGGGTTTGAAATGGGAGAAAATTAGAAAACGATAAAAGAAAAATTCCAAAAAATTACATAAGTGTTTGTGCAATGTATAATGAAGGTAGAGTACGAGGTTAGCCTCGGTTTACCCTCATTTCTATGTTTTGTCCGTATTTATTGCTTTCTCTACAAAGAAATACACATAAAATGACTCTTACACCTATCAACGATTGCAAAACATTAAACGGTAGGGTGAGAGGGGAGTTTGAGCGTCAAAGTACAATCTTAAATCTGATTTATGTGTTGCATCATGGCTATAGGACGTTGTTTTAAAATAAAGGAAAAGGCAGCATGAGCGTAAGGCTCGGTGTCTCTCCTCATTTCAATACATAAACGTTAGTATGGAAATCATGAAAAGATTGGTTGCGCACGATACACAATGCTGATTTTCTATTGGTTGTGCACTAAACCATTCACATTATGCACTATGCATGGTTCATGGTATCGAAGGAACATCTCCTAGACTGCATAGCAATTGTTTTCTTAGGAGTTTGACCCACGATTGAGAGTGTGAGGTTATCCCTTGCCGTAGCGTAGAGGGTCAGTTTCCTAAGGGACTGTGAAGTGAGGAAGCATGGTATATCTCCTGGAAATACGAGAAATATAAAAGAGAGGAGTTTGTGTTCGTTTGTGTTATATATTTAGCAGCGCATCAAAGGGCCAATCCCTGAGATGTAGGAGAGCTGCAGTGGGGTTCCGACTATTAGTCGGTGGAGTGTCTCCTATATGTGTGTGATCGTGGCATTGCCAATGTATAAGGGTTCTCCCTCTGAGGAGTTTAAGGGAAATGTTGGGCTATAACCTATAAATGCAGGAATTAAGCTTTAGGGAAGTGTATCCCTTAGCATTAGATTTACGCTCTTGGTCCGCGAGGCTGTGAGGGTGTTTGTATGTCATGAGCATGAGGTCCAGCTAGTGCTATAGCCAGTGCCGGCCCATTTTAGGTCCCATTAGAAGAGGAAGAATTGGAGCTGGCAACTCATCGCTCCATTGAGGAACAGCACAGAAGAGACGGGGAAGGAGCAGAGGGTCCGCACCAACCTGAGGCAGGACCCGGTCCTAGTACCGGTGTGCCGGAAATCGCGCCCCTGCCCCCTGCAGAAGGAAAAGGAAAGGACCTAATCAGGCCAGCTTCCCCTCTCCTCATACCACCCATGCAAGCCACTCCTGTCATGATGACACCCCTTGCCATCGCCACCCAAGGGCCCATCCCAAAAGTCGATGAGAGCAATGTGATCACCTTGCTGCAATTTTTGGTGGAAAGGGAGTTGGCAAGGGAAGCGGCCGTGGTGGCCACCCCAGCTTCAGGAGCCAAAAGGGTAGCCACGGCCGAATTGGAGCCAAGGCCGAAACTGAAAAGGCAAAAAATAGAAGAGGTCGCCACCACTACGACCATGCCCCACCCCCAAGTCCAGTAGGCCAATATGACGAGTACGTGAAGGAGCTGTTCTCGCAGTTGCAAAGGGCCAGACAAGAAAGGAGGATAGCCATGGAGGAGCTGGCAGCAGAACAAGAATCACAAGCCGCCCTCCAGCTGGAAAGAACGAAGCAGATAACAGAATATCAAAGGAAAATTGCTGTGCTCAGGGAGGAAGCCAGCACTAGGGAGGCAGAAGGATTAAAATCCTTGAAGGAACGTGACGCTGCTTGGGAGGGAAGAAGAAAAATCTTGATGGAGCGTCTCAACGGGGAGAGGGAAATGAATGCCCACCTTCGGCGCAAAAACGATCAGTTATCTGTAGTCAACTTGGAAGCGCAAAGCCAGCTTGACAAAATGAGACAGGAGGCTGCAGAGTTGGACCAATTAAGGGCAGAACATGTGCGAAGGATGTAGGTGAAGCTGGACCAGCTCAATACGCAAATCGCAGATGAACGCCAGGAGCAGTCTCGCCTGCACCGTGAGCTCGAGGCCCAGCAGCAAAACAGCTCATGGCAATGACCCTCCATCAGGGGGAGAGCGTGGAAGATATGGAAAGAAGGGCAAAAGAATGGTCCGATAACAATGAGCAGAGAGTACGGGACTTAGCATGCCGGCTAGCCAAGGCCGAAGGAGACAGGGTGCTGGCTGAGAATCAGACAGAGGCGGCCCAGCTCTCCATGATAGCCCAACAGTACACCTTTCTCAATACGCTGCTCCACGGCACCAGCCCAGAAGGAGATGAAGCCAATGATCAGCTTGCTACAAAGGAAACTAACCATTGCATGCAGAGCTCTCACAACAGGCCTGCACGTGCCGCTGCAGCGAAGAGGCCCGCCGCAGAGCCTAGAGGAGCAGAGGGGATATCTTACACAGGTAGGCCTGACGGCGCAGGAGATAGATGACCTCGGTTTCACAGAGGCAAAAACACAAGAAGACGAGCAAGCAGAGGGGGGTGAACCGGAGCTCGATCTGGGAACTCAGGAGGAGGAATATGTCCCACCACCCCCTCAACCACAACAAGCTGAAGTGCAGCCCCCTGATACATCTGCCGAGAGAAGAGCGGCCCAAACCAACCGCAGGAAAGAGATGGTGGAGAAGGCAAGAAGAAAGCTGAATGCCAGACCCGTTCCAAGACAGCCTGCCCCTCTCCTAATACGCACCCAAGATTCCCCTGCTGAATTCCGTGCCAAATTAATTATTTGGAAACAACAGGAGTATAACCGTGACCCCTTCGACTTGCGCTTTGAGTTTCCCACTGCCTTGAATAGGGTACTGCCCATTCAGCTGGTGGAGGACATTATTGCCATGGGGGCAAGGCTCAAAGCCAAGTGGTTAGCGAAGCGTGAGGCCCACCCAACTACTTGGGGAGCCGAGGAACGTGAGTTTTGGCAAGATAAAGTCCTCCAGGTGCCTAGATCAGTGGAAGGCTATAATTGCCAACCCACCTGGAGGAGACACATTTTTTACGTCAACCTGGAAGCGTGGATGGCATTTTGCAACACCCTCCCTTCAGAGAGAAACGACCCCACTTTTATGCTGTATCCTCGAAGGGTAGGGGTGGACTTCAATCCGTCCATCCACCGCAGGTTCGATTTCCCCATCATCTATAATACCAATAGCACCTCCCATAGGGACTCCCTTCTCTTCACCCTTTCTGACTTGTATATCTCTATAGATAAATTCCTTAGTGAGTTCACCTCTTGTCCCGACCCCGCATTCGTCACCACTTGTAATTATCTTAGGTTAATTAGGATCCTAGTCCACCAAGAGCCCGCACCCCAAGAACGCCACCTCCCACCCCTCTATTTTGACCCCAATGCCATAGACAGCAACACCATGACTTGCCTCATGATGTGTGCTTCTCTTTTGCCATCTTTCTATGGTGCACTACTCGAAGACATGAATGACAGCAAATTCACCCAGTGCAACCACCCCTTCCTTTCTACCACCACCCTCAAAACCCGCCTCCACATCAAAGGCTACTTGTTGAGTCGAAAATTCCTTAACAAGACCCCCCGCCCTCCGCCAACCCCTACCCGCCATTCAGATGACGAGGAGTAAACTCCTATCATGCCCTTGTACCACTCGCCTCTATGTATATGCCTCCTCATGCTCTTGTTTTTTTTAAAAAAAGAGAAAAAGAAAAAAAAAGAAAAGAAAAAGAAAAAGAAGAAGACGGAAAGACGCACCACAATCACTGCACCTAGGACCCTCCCTAGCCCCCCCCACTTCACACTTAGGGCACATCAAGGGCAGGACGTTCAGACCTGTCACCCTAAGAATTGCACTGCACCACCAACAAAGCACGAACTGGGTCCTCAAGTGTGGGATGTTACCAAGGGCTTACCCAAGGTCAGACCCATCTCCCAGTTCCACTACCATACGCACCATGCACTACACAATAAGCAGACGCACCCCTTAGGGAGTGCACAACTTTTCTTGCAGGTTATGTTCGGACTCCCAGGACAGGGCTACCCGCGGAGGAGGATCACCCATGGCTTCCCTCAATAATCAACACTTCTTTTCCTACACTGGCATCTGGCCACCTGCCTGCTGATGGCCACCCTCAGAGAATCATATCAACACACTGATCAAAGGTGACTCACCATGCAACATGAGCTCCTTTGAAGCTCAATGTTTCATTTTTTCAAGTTGCAAGCTCAAGCAACCTCAAGAAACCTCAAGCCTCCACCTTCAAGCTCCATCCTCCATAGCCGTGCGGAAGAGAAGAGAAGAGAAGAGAAGAAGAAGAGAGGAGATGATGGAGAGCTTCTTCTCCTTGATCCCTCACCCTAACACTCTCACACTCCCTCTCTCAAGCACACATAAGCAAGCAAGAAGGAGAGAAGAAGAGAAGGAGAAGAGACCACTTTAGCTTCTTCTCCTTGAACCCTCACCCTAACACTCTCACACTCCCTCTCTCAAGCACACATAAGCAAGCAAGAAGGAAAGAAGAAGAGAAGGAGAAGATACCACTTTAGCAACACACCAAAGAATGAACTTTTCATTCACTTTTTGAGTTTATATACAAAACCATTATCCCTTTGGGCACCCATCCCCTTTTTAACATGATTGGCTATTGTGGCAAGGTCCTCTTTTTCCATTCTCTTCTAGTTGCCCTTTCTCTTTACCTACACCCATCTACCCTTTACAATTTGCATAGGAGGGAACTTGGTGCTCTTGTACAAAAGTCTTATGGGTGCCTTGTATTTAAAAATGCGCTTTTGCCTTTGACTTAGCTTTTGAGGCCACCCTTGCGCTTTCGGCGGTTTTCCTTCTCACTTCTTCCTTTCTGTTCGCATTTGGAGTTTTCTTATACTTGTTTTTCTCCGTCTCAAACTGGGATCAACATTACCTCCCTCCTAGATGACTACGGTTTCTCCCCCAAGGATGCATTTGACTCCCAAAGGCCATGTTTTCTTTATGAAAGGCGTGGAGAATCTACACTCAAGTGGAGAATCTACTACTCCAACTACCTTGGGTGCAATTGGTTGTTGTCTAGACATGGATTTATGATGATGCCAATAATAGTGAGATACTTATAGACTATACAAGAGCTCAATTGGGAGTGTTGTCCACTAGCAGTGTTTTTGTCTATGAGATTTCAATCCCTCTGGGTTTGTATGCATCCTCTGACAATTAGATAGGATAAAGGGAGAACTTTTGGTCCTTTGATTTGATTTGATGACCACAAAAGAAAAGGAAGAAGCTAATTTGTCTTTTTCATTCAAAGGAACGATGAATTGGAAGACTATTTAATTCCAATTGGTATTTGATCAAAGGTGACTCACCATGCAACATGAGCTCCTTTGAAGCTCAATGTTTCATTTTTTCAAGATGCAAGCTCAAACAACCTCAAGAAACCTCAAGCCTCCACCTTCAAGCTCCATCCTCCATAGCCGTGCGTAAGAGAAGAGAAGAGAAGAGAAGAAGAAGAGAGGAGATGATAGAGAGCTTCTTCTCCTTGATCCCTCACCCTAACACTCTCACAATCCCTCTCTCAAGCACACATAAGCAAGCAAGAAGGAGAGAAGAAGAGAAGGAGAAGAGACCACTTTAGCTTCTTCTCCTTGATCCCTCACCCTAACACTCTCACACTTCCTCTCTCAAGCACACATAAGCAAGCAACAAGGAGAGAAGAAGAGAAGGAGAAGAGACCACTTTAGCAACACACCAAAGAATGAGCTTTTCATTCACTTTTTGAGTTTATATACAAAACCATTATCCCTTTGGGCACCCATCCCCTTTTTAACATGATTGGCTGTTGTGGCAAGGTCCTCTTTTTCCATTCCCTTCTAGTTGCCCTTTCTCTTTATCTACGCCCATCTACCCTTTACAATTTGCATAGGAGGGAGCTTGGTGCTCTTTTACAAAAGTCTTATGGGTGCCTTGCATTTAAAAATGCGCTTTTGCCTTTGACTTAGCTTTTAAGGCCGCCCTTGTGCTTTCGGCGGTTTTCCTTCCCACTTCTTCCTTTGTGTTCGCATTTGGAGTTTTCTTGTACTTCTTTTTCTCCGTCTCGAACTAAGGTCAACGTTATCTCCCTCCTAGATGACTACGGTTTCTCCCCCAAGGATGCATTTGACTCCCAAAGGCCATGTTTTCTTTACGAAAGGCGTGGAGAATCTACACTCAAGAGGATGGTGATGGTTATTGCTTGGGTGAAGTGCTATTTCCCTACACTCATGTTTGAGCAGATATCCTTATTCTCTCAAAATCACAATATGGGGTTTTGGTTGATCTAGGCAGGCATTCAGCTCATCGTTCAATTCCGATTCGAGGAAGTTCCATTCTTCCAATCTGCAAGAGTTGGTGGGTGGCTAGCACAAGACGATTGGCATTTGAGCTATTTGAGTCTTTCGATTGGTGTTGGATTCACTGCCATTTGATTCTTGATGCTATGGCTATTTTTAATCATCAAAGCTTTGGCATTTTTCTTTGAACGTTTTAATCATAAGGTCATTTAACTAATTTGAATTAGATTTTAAAGTTTGAAGCTTTGCCCTTTTTGTGGCATTTTGATAGTTGTGTCAATCAATCATAAAGCAATGATATGGTGATTTGATTGTGAGGGCATCGAGGTGTTTGATGCAATTCAACAAGCTTCGTTGATTTTGAGGCATCATGTCCTTTGGTTTGATTACAAGGTGGGGATAGGACATGGGCTCAAATGCATTCAATAAAAGAGCATATGTTGTTGTCATTTGGGCTTCAATATAAAGACATTTGAGTCAATCGAATCATTTGATTCTAGCATTTGGACCCACTCTAGAATGGCATCCGATTACAATTGGTAGACAATTGTTTCTCGGATATGATCATTAAGCATTTGAGTGCTTCTCAATGTGTGACATTTGATCACAAGAAGGCAAGCATTCCCAATGCATTGATTTCCCATTCTAATTAAATGTTTCATTGCAAGTCTCCAAGGCATTGATTCTTCCTAGGGCACAAGCTTTCAAACTTCATGGCATTTGATGATGTCATTTGATTCTAACAACTCTAGAAGAATTTGATTTCAACCTTACAAAAGCATTTGGTGCCAAGTAGAGTTTGCAGGCATTCCATTCGAGCTTTTGGGTGGAATTCAAGACTTTCATTTAGCTTCGCAAAAGGTCCCAAGCACAAGATTCAGTTGCACAAGACTAACTAACCTAGCTAGGTTCTAACTTGGCCTTGAATCAAATGCCAAGTTTGGCTGCCTTGAATTCAAACTTGCGCTATTATCCTTCCAACTTAGGCTATTAGTTAGCTGATGTCCTTCAAATCAAGTTACAATGGGGTGAGTTGATGTCCCAATCACCTTTGATGTTGTAATTCCTTGGAACCTCAAGAGGATACTTTGCATCTTTACCATTGATAGGCTCATCACCTCACGTACATTTAGAATTGTGAGATGGTTTGACCACATAGACAAATAGGTGTTTGCTAGAGCTAACTTGGATACCAAAGCTTTGAGAGTCAAAGATGCACTTAGGTCCAAGGAAACTTTCAAGGAACAATCAGGGAGACACACATCTTAGTACAAAGCACAATGCATGTTTTCTATTTTGCAAGACAACTACAAAAGAAAGAGAGATTCTTTGACATGTTTTTCCTACCCAAGGAGTCACGAAGCTTCCTTCAACCCTAACACACATGGGGGTATAACTTTTCAAACATCCATAATGTTAATTCCAAGGATCCAAACATTACTTCCCTTTCATATCAAGGGACTTAATACCATCACTTGGAGAGTTTTTCAAGACATTTATCCATGGTTTGTACTCAATTTTCCTAGTTTCTTGTAATTACTTGCACCTATTAATTATCTTGTTAAAACAAAAGTGCAATATGTATGTGGAACAACCAACACCACTACCTTTTTATGTGAATACTAGAGTTCATCAGAGCATAATGGAAAGGCTCATTATTCATGCTACATTCTTATTAATATAATGTCTAGATGACCTAAAAGACATGATTGAAAGTTAGTTTGCTCACTAGCTTAACCACTTCCTTCGACAATCTCTTAGTTAGATGTAGCTAGTTGTAAAACACTACTTGATGAGTGAGAGTTTCCTTACTGAAAATCTACATCCACACCCTAAGATCTAAAAATAGCACAAAAAAGGTGAAGAAAAAAGAGAATAAACAACAATAATAACATAGAGCAAAGGATCCACAAGTAGGTAGGTGCATGTGACTATAATTGCATGTAAGGGTCCTCAAGTTAGAGATGCATGATGGCCATAGTTGTTAATGGAAGGCCTACTAGGTTGCATGCTCATGAGTGAAACAATATACTTTGAGAAGGATAAGTCAATTGAAAGCCCTAAAATCTTAACAAGAGAGGCTCTGAAATAAGATGAACATACTCTAGGCATATCGATATTGGCACCACCAACCATTAAAAAAGGGTTTGTGGCAAAAGCTAGTTGTTATTTTGGTTCTTAGGAAGAGTAATATGAGACCATCAATTTGATAAACGGTTCAAAATCCCAGCTTTGTTAGTAATAATGTATCTTAGGCTAATACTCACATATTTTCTAGTTAGTGATTAGAACCAAGAAGGATGATGAAAAATTGTAGCAAACCTAGCCCTTTTACCTTTCTCAATAGATCTCATCAAGGCCCAAAATGGTTGCTCCACCATATGCACAGTCCTAGAGTGTGCTCTGAAGTAGACTAGGCCAATTCTTATAGCAACAATAATTACATAATTAACTCATAGTTATGAATATTGTCAAAGTGCACATTGTTAGCACATATGGTTATAATATGATCCGGGATACATAATATTGAAAACAATCCATGTTAAGGTGAAAATTTGACTTGAGCTATTAGAATCAAAGCCACAATGATCGAGAAGGAGAGCACATAGTGTATTGTGTTGCCATTTATACCTAAAAGAAGTGCATAGAATGAGTCAAAAGGGTTTCTTGATTGTTTCTTGAAATTCTTGTGAAATCAGTCTTTGATTCAATAAATCAATGCAGAGAAGGATTTGAATTGAAGGCGCTAGGGTCATATAGAAATGTCTCAAAAATAGATGAGCATATTCCTTTGTGGAGACAAGTCTTGAACCCATGACCTCAAGGTTATGAACCTCGTGAGATAGCAACTTACTCCACCCCATGTGACTAACCCTCTCTTCAATGTAGCTATGACACATTTTTTCACATCATTAATTCCTTATTCAAGTACTAAATGGAGAATAGGAGTAATGGCTTTTATTACCTCAAGGATTTCCTTTGTATGGAGTGTAAAGAGGGATTATCATTTAATCACCAACTTGAGTCTTTGAAACTAGGTAACAAACACTCATGTGCCATTTCATGCAAATTTGATCTAGGTCATCTGTTTAGGAAGCATTGATTATGTAAGCAAGTGGGAGTACTACTTTGTGGCAACGATTGCAATATTTCTAGAGTCTCCTAGGAAGAGGCCATTTTGTATTATGTAAGCTTCTTCAATGATTGCACTATGTTCAATAAGATCCCTTTGACAGGAAGTTACTAGTGAAGTATCAACAAAATAATATATAAAAGAATGTGCTAATTAAAAGAAATATGAGACGGGTAGCTCTCTTAGCTTCACTCCTAGTGACCACATGGTCTGTCCTTGGTGATCATCCTACTCCAAGGCTATAGGGACACCTTGAGTACATTGCAATCAATACTTAATAACAGTTCTCCTCGACTTTATCAACATAGTGGAGGAGTTAGTACAAGGCAAACACAAATCCAAAATTTAGCAACACGATTCTTAATCATGTGAAAAATCCTTTATAACATTATTTACTCATTTTAATAGAGAGTGATCCACTTAAACTTGAGGTGTGATAGTTTGACCCTATGATATAGGGATTTGATCATCCAACAAAAATGCATTCACAATCTCCAAATTTATCTTTATCTAATCCTTTGTGATTCAAGCAACGCTAAAAAAAGGCAATGGTAATGGTAGCAATGACACTTGAATGTAGGTCTATGCATGTGAGGCCACTTGGACTGATAGTTTTGACATGCAGTACTGGATCACAAGGGAGTAGACTACTTGTTTAGGTATGGTGATGAGCGTAACGATGTAGAGTTTGCACCTCCTTGACTCCTCTAGCTACTAAAGGTAAAATATCCTTTGGCTGATCCTCCTCATGGTATCAAACTCTCATGGTATCAAACTCCGGTTGCTCTAGTCTTCTCTTTCCAGAGTGGTGTGTTGTGTGTTGAGGGAGGTAATAGGGTGCATTTATTTGGTTTTTAGGAAGGGTGTTTATTTTTCTCTAGAAGGAGAGGGGGGATGCTTATGGAAGCTACAACATGGTTTTTTTTTCATTTAACAGCTTTTTGGGCTTTCCCAAAACATTTTCAATTCTCAAGAGATTGGCATAGTGGCCTTTTATTTAAACATAGATTGTAAAAGCATACTAATATCAAGATGTTTTGAAAACCTCCTTAGTTTCTTCAAGGAAAGAGGGTTTTGGAGTTGTAATGCATCTTTGAAAAACAACCACCATGTCTTCAATTTTCCAAGCTTTTTCCTTTTGTCATCAGAGTATTAGCCTAGAGAAAATATGGCTTCTTTTTTTCTTATTGCCAATTAGAATGATGGCGCCATCCATAACCAATCATTGTTTAAAAAGAAATAAGAAAATCAAGTATCTCTTAATTTATATAAAGGTTTGGCAAAGGTCCATTTATATGCCATGTTGAAACTAAAACCACAAAATAAATCAAGAGCCAATACATGATTTGAGAGTCCTAATGCAAATTGCAAGTGCAAGTATCCAATCCATTGGAATTTGATCTATTTGAGTTTGATAACTTCATTTGAGAGTTGAAATTTTTAAATAAACATGATAGTATAAAAAGAAAAAAAGTGAGAATATTACATCTTTATAACACACTCAATTATAATGCGAATTTGCCTAGGGATGGCCCATTCTAATGGACTTGGGCATCTCCCACATACATGTGCTCATATTTCCTGAGACTCTATGAGGTGGATGATGTGGTAGAGGAAGCATGTGAGAAATGGATTGTGGTAATGGTTCAATTTTTTTAATGCAAAGCTGAACACACTGTTTTTGTGTGAGTGTTCAAAAATTTGATGATGCGGCATATAAATTAAGGTCATTTGCATTGATTGATGAAAAGAAAAGTGGTGAGCTTGATGATAAGCATTGTTGGCTATCTTATGTGTTGACTACACAAATTTCAAATTATAGATAAAGACAAGCTCATGGTAATTTGTGTGGGCATCGTGGTGTTCATGTGGTGACCAACAAACACTTCTTCTTCTTCTTCTATTCCTGCCAAGCTATGAGGAGTAGTGCACAAGTCTATTTGCATGTTGGAGTGCATGTAGATCGAGGCAAGTCAAGGCAAGCCAAATAGTTCATGGCTTGACTGAGATGAAGATTGTTTGAGATGGAGTGAAGAGCTATCATGGATAGGGCACTTAATTGGCTTCATGCATTCCAAGTCATGGTGAAAGCTTGGGCTGTTGAAGTTGATATTTGTACAAATCTCTATTTAATTGTTCCAATAAAGATTTGAGGATGTCTTCCACTTTTCCTAAGTTCTCCTATCTTATGTTGAGTTTTATATTAGGAATTTGAGTCTTGTAGTTTATATTAGGGCCAGTTCTTTAGGACAGGCGAGGAGGATTGTATTTGGAGGATTCAAAAAATTTTATTATTCTCTATAGAAAGTTACATGGATTTTTTTTATGTGGTGAATACCATGGATCTGTTGTACATAGATGTTTTGTACACAAGTCTAGCATGAGAGCAATGGTCAGATGCGAAGTAGAAACTATTGAGGGCAAGAGGGTTGAGAGAGAGAAGAACATAAGAGAGTTATTTGGGTACAAAATAAGTGGTACTTTATTCTTTGTTATCTTTGCTTATGTTTCATTGTATAGTGTGTACTTATATAAGGGATGCCCACCTGACTATTACTCTTAGCCATTGGCCTTTACCCAACAACCTTCCACTTAAAGGCCAATGTGCCTTTATGGGAGTATAAGAAGAAAGTCAAGACTATTCGATTCCCATTAACACTTTGGAATGTGTAAATGGTAAACTCTTCATGAGAATATATTCATGGTTATCATTCGTATGGATTCAATCTCCAAAACCTCCCTGATGAAGTGATCCTTCACCTCAACTTGCTTTGTCTTTGCATGAATGATAGGATTCTGTGCTAACTCAATCACAGTTTGAGTATCATAGTGCAATACCTCTTCTATAATGCCCAAGTCTCCCACTAGATGAGTAAGCCATACGGCTTCACAATTTCGTGCCAATAATTGAATGGCACTCTGACTATCATAGTGCAATGTAGGCACCTCTCTTACAATACCCAAGTCTCCCACTAGATGAGTAAGCCATTGTGGGACCTCTCGCTCAACCGCCAATACCCACGGACCGCTTATTGTTTCAAATGTTCCAAGCCAAGCACTAATGGCTACCTCTCACATAGCCGACGCGCCATCCATATCTCCGGGTGTAGTGAGCTTACCTCCATGCTGATCGAGTTACCTCCTCTCCCGCACACTCCGGTAGCTCCACGATCTAAGTGCAAGCTTCAAGCAAGCTCCATCCTCAAGCTCCACGCTCCAAGCTCCATAGCCACGAGCAAGAGAAGAGAAGACGAGAGGAGAAGATGGAGAGCTTCTCCTCCTCGGTCCCTCACCCTCACACACTCACTCCCTCACACTCTCACACTCCCTTTCTCAAGCACAAGCTCAAGCAAGCAAGAAGAAGTAGAAGAAGAGGAGACCCACTTTTGGCCACACACAAGAATGAGCTTCTCATTCACTTTTCAACTTTATATACAAAGCCCTAAATCCCTTTTGGGCGGTCATCCCCTTATCCCCTTTTTTACATGGCTGGCCGGCCCTTTTTCCCATTGTCCTCCTATCTTTGTAGCTTCCTTCCTGTCAAGATTGTGGGAGAGAAGGAAGGAGTCTCACTTGTAGCTTTCTTGCTTGCACAATGGGGGAAGACACACAAGGGTGGAGGCTGAAAACTGTTTTCCTCTTCTTAGTTGTGTAAGCCAAAAGAACTCAAGTACAAAGAAATAGAAGAACCCTAGATATGGGTCTCAAACCAAACTCAACTAACTAAGGTGGCATACTAACTGAGCCACGAACTAGAGTAGATAAGGATAGCTATCATGTAGCTATTATTCAGGGGCGGTGTACCAACCGCATCTGCAACTGACAAGTCGGTGACATAAATACACAACGGTCACCCTGGCGTATCACGAGTGGAGCTCGATATGTCAACACTCCCCCTCGAGCTCAATCCCAATTCCTGCACACGAAGCAGGTCTCTGAACTTGCGCAGCTTTTCTGCGCCCAATGCCTTCGTGAATATGTCAGCTACCTGATCCTCTGTGCTGACATAAACTAGATCAATAAGACCTAGTAAAACCCTCTCTCGCACATAGTGATAATGCACCTCAATGTGCTTTGTTCTAGCATGATAGACTGGGTTATTTGCCAAGTGTATACTACTCATGTTGTCACAATAAATGACAACTGGCCCATCTGTAGACTGATGCATATCATAAAGTAGCTTATGCAACCAAGCTACCTCACATGCAGCCATTGCTGCACCCCTGTACTCAGCCTCTGTGCTCGACAAGGCAACTGTAGGCTGTTTCTTGCTGCTCCAAGTGACTGCAGCACTCCCAAAAGAGAACACATATCCACTGGTAGATCGTCTATCAGAAATACTACCAGCCCAATCAGCATCAGTGTATCCATGCAACTGTATCTGAACCCCAGTCTCATAAAATAGTCCATACTGCAATGTGGACTTCACATACCTGAGTATGCGTCTAGCCGCATCCAAATGTGGTTTCCTTGGAGCCTGCATAAACTGACTTACCAATCCAACAGCATAGCTCAAATCTGGCCTGGTAATAGTCATATAAATCAAGCTTCCTACCATGCGTCTGTACATAGTAGGGTCTTCCAGAAGCTCACCTGCATCTGCGCTCAGCTTCACATTCTGCTCCAAAGGAACTGAAATAGGCTTACAGCCTGTCATCCCATATTTGGACAGCATGTCCAATCCATACTGCCTCTGCAAGAGCTGTATCCCACTTGGTGATCTAATCACCTCAATGCCCAAGAAATAACGCAGCTCTCCCAAATCCTTCATCTCAAACTTCTGCTTCAATAGCATTTTCACATGAAGGATATCTTCATCACTGTCACCTGTCATAATCAAATCATCAACATAAATGACAAGTAGCATAATACCTTTCTCTGTTTTTCTCACATAAAGTGAGAAATCTGCCTTGGAAATCTGAAAGCCAATAGTGACAAGATACTGTCCTATCTTGTCAGACCATGCTCTAGGTGCTTGCTTCAAGCCATACAAAGCTTTCTTCAACCTGCAAACAAACTCAGGATGAACAGCATGCACATAACCTGGTGGCTGCTCCATATAGACCTCTTCTTGCAAATCACCATGCAAGAAGGCATTCTTTACATCCATCTGATGTAAAGACCATCCCTTTGATGCAGCCATAGCAATGACTGCTCTTACGGTTGCCATCCTTGCAACCGGACTGAATGTTTCTTCATAGTCAATGCCATATGTTTGTGCATACCCCTTGACTACTAATCTTGCCTTATATCTGTTCACAGAACCATCAGCATTGTGCTTCACCTTATAAACCCACTTACAGCCAATTGCATTCTTACCTTTAGGCAAAGGTACCAATTCCCATGTAGCGTTTGCTTCCAAGGCATCCATTTCTTCATCCATGGCTTTCTCCCATTTTTCTTTTCCCATGGCTTGCTCAAAAGAAGTGGGTTCTGGTTCCTGTATCACCTTGACCATATATGCATAGTGAATGGCTGTAAATCCATCATATTTCAGCCTATCCACAGGATACCTAACTCTGGTAGACCTGCGCAAAGTGGGTTCACTACCAGGTGCTCTCAAAACATCCCTGGTCTTCCTTACTCCAGGTGTAACAATAGAAGGAATACCCAACTCATCATCAATGCTCTGTTCTGAGCCACTGGATTCACCATCCACATAAGAGTGACCTGCATTCACATCAAACATGGGCTGATCAACCTTCTCTTTTCCTTTTCGTGATACCTGCATACCACTATCTGCATTACTTTGAGAAGATTCTCCTGATCTCAATCTACCTGTCCATGGCGAAGAATGTGAACCACTGCTAGAGGACGCTCCAGGTCCACTAATATTTTGTGACTGCTGCTGTGAATTCTGTGCAGTATTACCATTTTGTGCATCTACATCATCAATCACATTTACTGATTTATACCAGCTACTCATCTCATCAAAAACAACATCTCTGCTCACTGTAAACTTATGAGTAGAAGGGTTATAGCATCTATACCCTTTTTGCTGCAGAGAGTAACCAATAAAGATGCACTTCTCAGCTTTTGGATCCAACTTGGATCTCAGCTCATCTGGCACATGTACATAGGCAATGCAACCAAAAATTTTCAAATGAGAAATATCTGGTTTCCTACCAGTATACCTCTCCTCTGGAGTCATTCCATGTATTGCTGCAGTGGGAGTCCTGTTCATTATGTAGACTGCTGTAGCAACTGCTTCAGCCCAATAAAAATCTGGCAAGTCTTTTTCATTGAGCATGGCACGAGATACCTCTCCAATATGCCTGTTTTTCCTTTCTGCAATTCCATTTTGTTGTGGGGTATAACTGCATGAATATTGCTGCTTTATGCCATGCTCCTGCAAGAACTTTGCAAACTCATTTGAGAGGTACTCTCCCCCTCCATCTGACCTCAGGCATTTTATTTGCAGACCTGTTTCTTTTTCAGCCATAGCTTTAAGGGTTTTGAAATGCCCAAAAACTTCACTTTTCTTTTTCATAAAATACACCCAAACTTTTCTGCTATAGTCATCAATAAAAGTGACAAAATAATGACAGCCTCCAAGAGATGCAGCTTTAGTAGTCCACACATCAGAGTGGATTAATTCCAATGGCTTCTCACTCTCTTGAACATGTCTAGGAAATGATTTCCTTGCCTGTTTTCCAAACTGACAGGCTTCACATACCTTATGCATTTCTGCAACCTTGAATTTAGGCAATCCTGCAACAATATTTTGGGCTTGCATTGATTTAAGTCGCTGTACATTAACATGACCAATGCGTTTATGCCAGATATCAATATCTGCAACTACACCGGTCCCATGTGCAAACATTGCTGCACTCAATTCAGACGTGTCTGCATCCAACGTAAACATTCTGCCCTTCTTCTTTCCTTTTGCTATCAAGCGACCTTTATTTTTCATATCCTCAACAAAGCATCCATGAGGATTAAATCTGACCTGCAAGCCCTGTTCAACCATTTGACCAACAGAAACCAGATTCTTGGTGATATTGGGGACATGAAATACATCGGACAGGTATTTCTTTTTCCCGTCCTGCATAGACAAAGGAATTTTTCCAATCTGCACAATCGGATGTGCAGTATCATCACCAGTCTCCACAAATCCTGGTTTTTCCATTTTCCTTGCATCCTCCATCCATTCTGCATGACCTGTCATGTGGTTTGATGCACCTGAGTCAACATACCATACATCATTGCTTTCTTCTGCACTTGTCACAGAATTGTTCATGTGCTGCACCATGAACAAATGCTCATTTCTGTCATCACCCTGTCTGCTAGAAGATGCATAATTCCCTTGTTGCAGTTTTCCATTCATAATGTCATTCTGCTTTTTATAGCAGTCTTTAGCTATATGACCCATTTTACCACAATAGTAGCATTCAACATTACTGTTTGCATTTTGACCTCTTTGCCATCCACCACGACCTCTTTGGCTCCCCCTGCCTCTAGAGTTACCACGTCCTCCTCCATAGGACTGGTTTTCTTGAGTTTGCTGCATATTCTGATTTCTACCACGGCCTCCAAATCGGCCTCCTCTACCTCTGCCTCTACCTCTTCCAGCATTTGAGTAGAAGACAGCTTCTTTTGAAGTTCCTCCTGAAGAAGATGCACCACCATTTCTCTGTTCCTCAGAAATTAGAAGAGCAATCAACTCCTCAAAATCAGGAAATCTTTCACGGACAGAAATGGATGTTCGAAACTGTGCATAATCCTTTCCTAGACCATTCAAGGTCACAGAAACTAAATCATCATCTTCCACTGGCGACCCAATGGAAGCAAGTGCATCTGCAATCTTCTTCACCTTCATGTGGTAGTCATTGATGCTCATATTTTCTCTTTGCACATTGTGCAACTCTTGCTTGAGTTGCATTTTCCTGGCTTGCGTATTTGTGCTATACATCTTTGACAGAGTATCCCATGCCTCCTTTGGCGTACTTGCATCCTGAATATGCACAATCATAGAGTCTGAAATGCTGATAGATAGCCAGTACATAACTTTCCTGGCTCTCTCATGCCATGCCTTGAATGCCTGCATTTGCTGTTGATTGGGAACATCAGGAAGAACTGGTTCTTCTTCATTTCCTGCAACAAATTCCCAATATCCTTTTCCCATAAGGAAATTCGTCATTCTAAACTTCCATGCTTGGAAGTTGTTCTTGTCAAGCTTTTCAGTGACAATCTGTGAAAGAGAATCAGATGCCATTATAGAAGACTGCAAAAAATTCTGCCACTGCAAAAACCACAGCTTCACCCTCACAAGGGAAAATCTGCAAAACTGGCGAAAGTGGTATTTGACCACACAGTCACTTCCTAGTGACGATTTTGCATCAACAGGCAACAAGGATGATTCTGTAACTCCCAATGTCTCTGCGCACAAGCATACAATGCAATTTTTACAGTAACTATTCACCGACCTGTAGAACAGTGGCTGCACAGCATAAAACTGGGCCTTTTTCTGAGTGCGTGCAGAAAACTTCCGCCTCCAAAACAGGCCCCGAAATGGCCTCAAATCAAAAAAATAAGGTCGTCAAGAGCTAAAGCTCTTTCCCGCAGCATATACTGCCCTCTTGCTTCACCGCGAAGGGCGTCTCAACCTGAGACAATGCACTCCTGCAATTTCCGGCTGTGCTACCTGCAGAGATCTGCTCCCAAAACAGAAAATGAAAGCAACACTGCTCCTCTTACCAGAACACCGCGAGCTTGGCTTGCTTTCTTGAGCTCCTTACCACGAACAAGGCTCTGATACCATGTCAAGATTGTGGGAGAGAAGGAAGGAGTCTCACTTGTAGCTTTCTTGCTTGCACAATGGGGGAAGACACACAAGGGTGGAGGCTGAAAACTGTTTTCCTCTTCTTAGTTGTGTAAGCCAAAAGAACTCAAGTACAAAGAAATAGAAGAACCCTAGATATGGGTCTCAAACCAAACTCAACTAACTAAGGTGGCATACTAACTGAGCCACGAACTAGAGTAGATAAGGATAGCTATCATGTAGCTATTATTCAGGGGCGGTGTACCAACCGCATCTGCAACTGACAAGTCGGTGACATAAATACACAACGGTCACCCTGGCGTATCACGAGTGGAGCTCGATATGTCAACACTTCCTACCGCCCACCATCTACCTTTACAAATTGCACGGGTGAGAGCTTGGCGCTCCTTAAATTAAATCACGATGCGTTTGCATTTTTTTACAAAAGTATTGACTTGTACTTTTCCTTGTGTGTCTTTCTCCCTTATTTGGGCCTTTTCTGTGCTTCTTGTGTTTCTAGATTTTCCTTGCGTGCCTTTGTCTTCCGTTTCACTTTTCCTTGGCCTTTTTTTTCTGCTTTAGCTTTTCCAGATTTTCCGCCTTGTTCGTCTGACGGTTAACATTACCCCCCTCCTAGACGAATGCCAGTCCCATGGCACTCACCGTCGTAGGTAGCAGGCTTTGGCATGCACTGAAGACGTGGGTGGAAGGGACACCGGTGGTTGCCGTGAAGGAGTGTTGGTGGTGGTGTGGAGGAAGGTCGTTGGGGGCATGTTGGTGGCCTAGGTGGCTGGTGGTAGGTTTGTTGGAGTTGGTGGTAGGGTCATTCTTTGTTGGGGATTGCACTGATGGCCAGTACAAGTGTTGGTTTGTTGGGGATTCTATACATGACGATTCTTGGCGGGCTTGCAGGATGATGAAGGATAAGAATTCACAGGTGGGTGTCCATGAAGAGCGAACGACACTTTCGTTGGAGTCTTCAATACCTGCAATTGAAAACCTCTCATAGGTGGTCTCTCCCTAGGGGTAGTGCTAGTGCTCTCTATCGTGCACAAGACATAGTTTAGTTAGTTTGGGAGACAGGTCGAACTCTAAGCGAGCTGAGAGTATTGTCCTGCACTTGAGGACCCAAACTGTGTATATATTTTGGTGCAGATATTATGTGAGTGCTCATGCATACTTAGATATTACATAGTTAGAAGATCGCGGGTTGGTTTCTTGTAACAATGTGTGGATGAAGTAAAGTTGTCCATGTTGAGAGAAAGTACACGTGAAGGTGTATGAGATATCATTTGCATTGTGACTGCACGATGTAGAATAATTGGACACAAGTACACCACACTTTTGGTACTGGGAGCTAGTGGACTTGCTTGATGAGGATGGTGTACTTTTCATGGCCATTCATGCGGTGCTTACCAGAATTGAATGCAATGGTATTAAGGCAAAGTGCAAGGGGGAATCGTGCGAATGGGTCAGGGTGACAGGTCTAACCATAGGCGACACAAGCTCCCTAGGTATGTCCTACCCTTGATGTGCCTTGAACAATTGTGGGTGATGCTAAAGGGCTAGGGGACTAGGGACGAAGCCAACCGACCAAGGTCACTGGACGTGCCTAATTTGAGGACCACTAGTTGCTGTGCTGTGATCGTGGGTGCTTCGTATCCCTTTTTTTTTTCTTTTCTTTTTTCCTTTTTCATTTTCTTTTTCTTGTGCTCTTTCTCTTTTTTTTTTTTGACTTGCCTGAGTACAACCATTGCAATATGTTGAGGCTATTAGCCTTTCAATGAGTTGGGGAATGTCAAGCTTCGAAGACTCACGAAATGGATATTACAGTGATTGTTGTGCCCTAGCCTCGTTGTTAGAGAAGTAGTCATTGAGATGGGGAGATACACATGAGATATTGCAACCCTCTTTGGAACATGCGATGTTGGTACAATTGGGATAACAGCTGCCGTGAGTGCCCGGCGCAGAGTGTAACCCAAAAAGGGAAAGTGGTTACGATCATGCTTTGGGCCATGCGATGTGGGCACTCGCACGGGTGATTTTTTGCTTTCGTCAGCGTGGCTTGTCGCGGCTCTTTGTGGGGTCAGTGGTCTTGTGGTGACTTGGGCATTGAACACTTTTTCACAAAGACCTGTGTTATCCTACATCCACTTGTCACTTCATGAGAGTACATGCATGACATATGCCGCAACTATAATAAACTAGTGCAACGCAGGGAGACATCACTTATCTGAATTCCATGGTGTTGACTTAGATAATTATCACCTGCGCTTTAGTTTTTTCTTTTGCTACAGACATGAAATATATTAAATGTAAATATGAAAAGTTTGTACAATCGGGGAACATGTCAACACTTTAACCATTTAAAGACAAAAAGTCATGGCCAGGCAGCATTTGATAAGCCCTTTATTCAACATAGGGCTACTCTATTTGTACGAGGCAGGGTGAGGCTGGTCGGGGAAGATGTCAGCTGGGACCCGAATGGTATAGTCCCTGGCTGCAACTGTTTCCAAGATGCTTTTAAAAAATGCGTCAAATTCCTGCTTGTCCCGAGTTTCCCTCTCCTCTTTCGAGCACTTGGTGCCTGAGCGTCTGGTGGGAGGCTGCACGACTGGTGTTGCCATACCTCGTGTGCTCCCTTGAGCCCTCATCCTCTTGGCTTGGGGGGTTTTTGGCATGTGTCCTAGGTGGTGTCGTTTAGAGCCTCTTTTCGGTGCGTACCTCTTTAGAGTAGGCACGTAGCGTTTTGGTGGGGGCGCTTGTGCTACATGCTCCCTTCGACGGCGAATAGCGTCCTTGCAAGCCAGTTGCATTGGGTGCTCCATGTCGACTACCATAGGGGGACCTGCAATATGTTAACTGAGGATTAGGCCTTGAGGCAGGATAAAACTGTTCGCATGGGAGGGATTATACAGTGGGTTATCAAGTGCACATGACGAGAAGGGGAGAGGTGAGGCATGCAGTGCTTGTTGTAGAGGGATGGCCCCCATGATGATGTTCATTTGGCCTCCAGCCATTAGCAGATCTTGGCTCATGCTAAGTTGCGTGGACTGGTTGTCATGGAGTGGGGTAGGGCTCATCCTTGGAAGGATAGATTGGAAAGGGGGAAAGGTGTATAGAAAGGGACGGTATCCTGTCTACACCATAAGAGATGTTGGTCAAGGCTTCCTGTGTTGGTAATGAGGGTTGCATGCCCTCCCCTTGGAGGCGGGAATGGTCACACAACTTCTAAATGTGTGGTGAGAGAAGGACCTGAGGAGCTTAGCCTGTCAAACCCAACTCTTCTCCCTGTACTTGACTATCATTGCTTGTGTGTGTTGATATTGTCTATACAGGGTCACAAAATTCATTGTTTATTTATGTACATATTTATGAATCCATGTCACTTCACGAGGATAAAAGCCAATTGTAGAACTTTGGATTGTACTGGAGTGTGGCACACGCATCCAGTACTCGTGGAAACTTACTCAATATCGATAGATATTTTGCAACATCAAGTAGCATGGAACCTTGTCCGAGTCTACTGGCAACATGTAACTCCTCCTCAATGAGAACCTTATCAGACAGAGAGTTCTCTTGGCTAGTTTTAGCTAAGTCCGTACCCTGAATAGTAGTCAGCACTCAAAAGGAAGTTGGTGCCACATAGGTTGGGTCTCTTTGAGACCGCCATTTGGCCAATCGCTCCTCTGAGATTGCTGTCATGATTTGGGCCCCTAGTTCGGCCATTGCAACGGGGTTTTCAAACCAACATTGTTCAAATTGAGTTCGACCCTCTAATTGTCGCTTTAGTTGCTCTATCTCTAAGAGATTTGGTTGGCAGAGCACATCATTGAATGTTACAATTAAGCGTAGTTCGTCGGCTTCCTCATCAGAGATGAGTCACATGCGTTCATGCAGGAGCCTGCTATAGTGCTCATCAAGATGTTCTTGCTCTTCCCAGGATAAGGGAAATGCCAAGTATTCTTCAAGCTTCTCTTTAGGGAATGCACCCATGTCTGCCAGGATGTAGACACATGCGAACACTTTGAGCTTAGCATCCAACTCGGTTAAGCATTCTGTGATACTTCTATGTTCAATGAGGGATTGCTCCGTTGCTATCTCATGCAAGGTTCTAGGAGTTTGCCTAGGCTTTAGCATAGCTGGGGGCTCAGGCCTAGACGAGCAAGATTGGTCAATCCTAGGATTTCTTATGCTCTTGGGGTTTCCATGTTTCTCTTGAGGCTTCGTTATTGCATCATGGTTCTCCTTGGATGTGACTGGTATAAATTTGTCACCCTGTTGTGACAGCTTTGTATCCACTCTTGATTGGTCAATGCGAGTTCTGTTGTCGGTGGATTGAGTGTTGAAAGCAACCATTGATGGTAACGACTTCTTAGATTTTTCAGAGTACATGGATGTGTCTGAGGTTTCACCGCTATTAGGAGAGGCATCAATGGGATCATTGGTGGATGGACTCGATGCTTTATTTTTCAGCTCTCCAACGCTCTTGGCATCAATATTCTTGGGGTCCACAACCACATGTAACTGCTGTTGTTTTCGCTGTTTTCTCCTCTTTTTCTTGGTCAGTGAAGATGCATGTCTCAACGACTCAGGACCCTGGACTAGGTCAACCATTGATGTGCTTGGTTGGACCTCAGCATTCTCTTTCTCTAGTGTGTCCTTATGGGACATAGCCATGGCCTGCTGAATAGCCTTGCTAGGTTGTGAGGGTACAACTGCCTCCCTTTTTGGAGAGTCTAGCTCTTCCCTTCTGTTTAACTCCTCTAGCCTAGGACTTTAGGCGCTTTGGAGAGTCTAGCTCTTCCCTTCTGTTTAACTCCCCAGCCTAGACTTTAGGTGCTTTGGAAGTGCTGGCGTTGTCAATGAAGTTGGTTGCGACACCTCCTCCATAGGTAAACTACTAAGGACACGTTCCGCAAGGGGCATTGTCAAGGCCAACAGCTGTGACTACTGTGATCCCTGATTGGAAGTAGTAGCAGCTAGTTCAATGGACTTGCTACTATGGGTGGATTGCGGTGTCAAGTCCTTAGGTCGATTGGAAGTGGTCGTGTCTTTTGTTGCCCTTAGAGCATTCACTTGCGTAGATCAAGTATCAGTTGAGCTAGCCACTGTGGATTTCACAGATATATCCTTAGGTTGAGAGCTAAGGGTGGTGTCGTGTCCTGCCTCTTGGACCTTTGGAAGCTCTGATATAGGTAGAGATTGGGATTGAATAGCCGCACTTGACGACTGTTGTGCTTCCTGTGTCCGTTTAGGGGAAGAGGGTGTAGGAGACTTGGGACTCCTAAGTGGCTTTGACACTGGCTGGGAGATTTACTCGTGGCTGTTAATGATTTTTCTATTTTCTTTGTTGAGCATTTAATCTTGCCATGAGCAATGTTGTGCCTATGATGCCTGCTATCCTCTTGGGGAATGAAAGGCTCCTTGGGCACTAGTGCCTTTTGCGTATCCTCAATGATTACATCTGATATATGCTTGTCAAGCACGCTAGGCTGAGGATCTACCCTCCAATTGGTCCCATTTGGTTTCTTGATTTCGACCATGAGGGGTTCAGTCACTCCACTGTTGTTGACTCGAGACGGTTTTTTGTTTAGATCTCCTCCTACGCTTCTTTTCTCTTGATACGATCTGGCCTTCAGTCGGACAAGGGAGGTTTAGCAAGGGGTTTTGGCACCCAAATCCATCGGTTACTTGCGTAATACCCTTGAGCACGTAGCAATGCTTTGGATTGTGCTGACCCTCCCTTGATGCCTTCGTCTATAAGGCTTGGGCTTCTTTTGGGGTCTTCTACGATATTTGTAAGTCCAAAGCCTGTCCCATCGCAAAAAGAGAGCATACTATCGATGCTTTGATTGATGAAGGATTAGGTTTTAATATCTTGACCTATGAAGCATGGACCCTACTAGGCCAACCAGAGCTCACACCGATTAATGCAACTCTTAGCCCTTATGGAGGACACCCACAAGCACTCATAGGGTAGTGCAGAATCCTCGCGACAATTGAAACTGAAAGCTTGCCTATCCTATTTCATGTTCCTCCAAATAGTGCTAGCTGCGGGAAGGAAACCCTCCTAAGAAGACCCTTCAAAAGGGCGACCAAGTGTGAGGCCGACTATGTAGCGTAGAGAATACACCTGATATTACTGGGTGTGAGGATAGTCACAACCTTTAGCAAGGGTGACCTCATCGAACCTCGAGGGAAACGCAAGGAAGGTGCTGACATAACAGTCAAGCCTACTAACAAGAGCAAGGGCTTGTTGGAAGAATTGATACAAGCACAGGTCGAACAACGAGAACCAGTGAGTGAGGCCATACCTGAAACAAGAAGGTCAAGAGATAATGCCAAGGACAGGCTTTGGACTTACACATATTGTAGAAGACCCCAAAAGAAGCCCAAGCCTTATAGACAAAGGCATTGAGGGAGGGTCAGCACAATGCCACGATGGATATCCAAACCATTGCTACATGCTCAAGGGTATTATGCAAGTAACCGATGGATTTGGGTGCCAAAACCCCTTGCTAAACCTCCCTTGTCAACTGAAGGCCAAATCGTATCAAGAGCAAAGAAGCGTAGGAGGAGATCTAAACGAAAAACCAAGTCTCGAGTCAACAACAATGGAGTGACCGAGCCCCTCATGGTCGAAATCAAGAAACCAAACGGGACCAATTGGGGGGTAGATCCTCAGCCTATCGTGCTTGACAAGCATATATCAAATGTAATCATTGAGGATATGCAAAAGCCACTAGTGCCCAGGGAGACTTTGATTCCCCAAGAGGATAGCAAGCATCATAGGCACAACATTGCTCGTGGCAAGATTAAATGCTCAACAAAGTAAATAGCAAAATCATCTAACAGCCACGAGCAAATCTCCTAGCTAGTGTCAAAGCCACTTAGGAGTCCCAAGTCTCCTATACCATCTTCCCCTAAATGGACACAGGAAGCACAACAATCGTCAAGTGCGGCTACTCAATCCCAATCTCTACCTACATCAGAGCTTCCAAAGGTCCAAGAGGCAGGACATGACACCACCCTTAGCCCTCAACCTAAGCATATATCTGTGCAATCCACCGTGGCTAGCTCAATTGATACTCGATCTACGCAAGTGAATGCTCTAACGGCAACAAAAGACACGACCACTTCCAATCAACCTAAGGACTTGACACTACAATCCACCCATAGTAGCAAGTCCACTGAACTAGCTGCTACTACTTCCAATCAGGGATCACAACAGTCACATCCCTTGGCCATGACAATGCCCCTTACGGAACGTGTCCTTAGTAGTTTACCTGTGGAGGAGGTGTCACAACCAGCTTCATTGACAACGCCAGCACTTCCAAAGCGCCTAAAGATTAGGCTAGAGGAATTAAACATAAGGGAAGAGCTAGACTCTCCAAAAAGGGAGGCAGTTGTACCCTCACAAGCTAGCAAGGCTATTCAGCAGAGGCCACGGCTATGTCCCATAAGGACACACTAGAGAAAGAGAATGCTGAGGCCCAACCAAGCACATCAACGGTTGACCTAGTCCAGGGTCCTGAGTTGTTGAGAGATGCACCTTCACTGACCAAGAAAAAGAGGAGAAAACAACGAAAACAACAGCAGTTACAGGTGGTTGTGGACCCCAAGAACATTGACACCAAGAGCGGTGGAGAGCTGAAAAATAAAGCATCGAGTCCATCCACCAATGACCCCATTGATGCCTCTCCTAATAGCGGTGAAACCTCAGACACATCTGTGTACTCCGAAAAATCAAAGAAGTCGTTACCATCAATGGTTGCTTGCAACACTCAATCCACTGACAACAGAACTTGCATTGACCAATCAAGAGTGGATACAACGTTGTCACAACAAGGTGACAAATTTATACCAGTCACATCCAAGGAGAACCATGACGCAATAGCAAAGCCTCAGGAGAAACATGGAAACCCCAAGAGCATAAGAAATCGTAGCGTTGACCAATCTTGCTCGTCTAGGCCTGAGCCCCCAGCTATGCTAAAGCCTAGGCAAACTCCTAGAACCTTACATGAGATAGCAACTGAGCAAGCCCTCCTTGAACATAGAAGTGTCGCAGAATGCTTAACCGAGTTGGATGCTAAGCTCAAAGTGTTCGCACGTGTCTCATCCTGGCAGACATGGGCGCATTCCCTAAAGAGAATCTTGAAGAATAATTGCCATTTCCCTTATCCTAGGAAGAGCAAGAACATCTTGACGAGCACTATAGCAGGCTCCTGCCGCATGCGACTTATCTCTGATGAGGAAGCCGACGAACTATGCTTAACTGTAACATTCAATGATGTGCTCTGCCAACCAAATCTCTTAGAGATAGAGCAACTAAAGCAACAATCAAAGGGTTGAAGTCAATTTGAACAATGTTGGTTTGAAAACCGTGTTGCAATGGCCGAACTAGGGGCCCAAATCATGACAGTCTCAGAGGAGCAATTGGCCAAATGGCGGTCTCAAAGAGACCCAACCTATGTGGCACCAACTTTCTTTTGAGTGCCGACTGCCATTCGGGGTATGGACTTAGCTAAAACTAGCCAAGAGAACTCTCTGTCTGATAAGGTTCTCACTGAGGAGGAGTTACATGTTGCCAATAGACTCGGACAAGGTTCCATCCTACTCGATGTTGCAAAATATCTATCGATATTGAGTAAGCTGCCACAAGTACTGGATGTGTGTGCCACACTCCAGTACAATCCAGAGTTCTACAATTGGCTTTTATCCTCGTGAAGTGACATGGATTCGTAAATATGTACATAAATAAACAATGAATTTTGTGACCCTGTATAGACAATATCAACACACACAAGCAATGATAGTCAAGTGCAGGGAGAAGAGTTGGGTTTGACAGGCTAAGCTCCTCAGGTCCTGCTCTCACCACACATTTAGAAGTTGTGTGACCATTCCCGCCTCCAAGGGGAGGGCATGCAACCCTCATTACCGACATAGAAAGCCTTGACCAACATCTCTTATGGTGTAGATAGGATACCGTCCCTTTCTATACACCTTTCCCCCTTTCCGGTCTATCCTTCCGAGGATGAGCCCTGCCCCACTCCATGACAACCAGTCCATGCAACTTAGCATGAGCCAAGATCTGCTAATGGGGCTGGAGGCCAAATGAACATCATCATGGAGGCCATCCCTCTACAACAAACACTGCATGCCTCACCTCTCCCCTTCTCGTCATGTGCACTTGATAACCCACTGTATAATCCCTCCCATGCGAACAATTTTATCATGCCTCAAGGCTTAATCCTCGGTTCGCATATTGCAGGTCCCCCTACGGTAGCTGACATGGAGCACCCAATGCAGCTGGCTTGCAAGGATGCTATTCGCCGTCGAAGGGAGCATGCAGCACAAGCGCCCCCACCAAAACACTACGTGCCTACTCTAAAGAGGTACGCGCTGAAAAGAGGCCCTAAATGACACCACCCAAGACACAGGCCAAAAACCCCCCAAGCTAAGAGGACAAGGGCTCAAAGGAGCACACGAGGTGTGGTAGCCATGCAGCCTCCCACCAAACGCTCAGGCCACCAAGTGCTCGAAAGAGGAGAGGGCATCTCGGGACAAGCAGGAATTTGACGCATTGTTTAAAAGCATCTTGGAAACAGTTGCGGCCAGGGACTATACCATTTGGGTCCCAGCCGATATCTTCCCCGACCAGCCTCACAGGAGACCCTCACTAGCACAACCTCAGTTGCCCGATCACCCAGACTCGCCTCGCCTCGTACAAATAGAGTAGCCCTATGTTGTATAAAGGGCTTATCAAATGCTACCTGGCCATGACTTTTTGTCTTTAAATGGTTAGAGTGCTGACATGTTCCCCGATTGTACAAACTTTTCATATTTGTGTTTAATTTATTTCATGTCTATAGCAAAAGAAAAAACTAAAGCGCAGGTGATAAGTATCTAAGTCAACACCATGGAATTCAGATAAGTGATGTCTCCCTGTGTTGCACTAGTTTATTATAGTTGCGGCATATGTCGTGCATGTACTCTCATGAGGTGACAAGTGGATGTAGGATGACACAGGTCTTTGTGCGAAAGTGTTCAATGCCCAAGTCACCGCAACACCACCAACCCCACAAAGAGCCGCGACAAAGCCACGCTACCGAAAGTAAAAAATCACCCGTGCGAGTGGCCACATCGCATGGCCCAAAGCATGATCATAACCACTTCCTCTTTCTGGGTTACACTCTGCACCGGGCACTCACGACAGCTGTTACCCCAATTGTACCAACATCGCACGTTCCAAAGAGGGTTGCAATATCTCAAGTGTATCTCCCTATCTCAACGACTATTTCTCTAACAACGAGGCTAGGGCACAATCATGACTGTAATATCCATTTCCTGAGCCTTCGAAGCTTGACATTCCCTAACCCATTGAAAGGCTGATAGCCTCAACATATTATAATGGTTGTACTTAGGCAAGTCCAAAAAAAAAAGAGCACAAGAAAAGAAAATGGAAAAGGAAAAAAGAAAAGAAAAAAAAAGATAGAAGCACCCACGATCATAGCACAGCACCTAGGGGTCCTCAAATTAGGCACGTCCAGTGACCTTGGTCGACTGGCTCCGTCCCTAGTCCCCTAGCCCTTTAGCATCACCCACAATTGTTCAAGGCACATCAAGGGTAGGACATACCTAGGGAGCTTGTCTCGCCTATGGTTAGACCTGTCACCTTGACCCATTCACACCATGCTCCCTTGCACTTTGCCTTAATACCATTGCATTCAATTGTGGTAAGCACTGCGTGAATGGCCATGAAAAGTACACCATCCTTATCAAGCAAGTCCACTAGCTCCCAGCTACCGAAAGTGTGGTGTCCCTGTGTCCAATTATGCTACATCGTGCAGTCACAATACAAATGATGTCTCATACACCTTCACGTATACTTCTTCTCAACATGGACAACTTTACTTCATCCACACATCGTTACGAGAAACCAGCCCGCGGTCTTCTAACTACGTAATATCTAAGTATGCACGAGCACTCACATAATACCTGCACCGAAATATATACACAGTTTGGGTCCTCAAGTGCAAGAAAATACTCTCAGCTCGCTTAGAGTTCGACCTGTCTCCCAAACTAATTGAACTATGTCTTGTGCATGATAGAGAAGACTAGCACTACCCCTAGGGAGAGACCACCTATGAGAGGTTTTCAATTGCAGGTATTGAAGACTCCAACGAAAGTGTCATTCGCTCTTCAATCGACACCCAAATCTGAATTCTTATCCTTCATCATTCTGCAAGCTCGCGAAGAATCGTCATGTACAGAATGCCCAATAAACCAACACTTGTGCTGGCCATCAGTGCAATCCCCAACAAAGAACAGCCCTACCACAAACTCCAACAACCCTACCACCAGCCACCTAGGCCACCAACGTGCCCCCAACGACCTTCCTCCACACCACCACCAACACTCCTCCATGGCAACCATCGATGTCCCTTCCACCCACGTCTTCAGTGCAGGCCAAAGCCTACTACCTACGATGGTGAGTGCCATGGGACTGGCACTCGTCTAGGAGGGGGATAATGTTAACCATGAGACGAACAAGGTGGAAAATCTGAAAAAGATAAAATAGAAAGAAAAGGCCAAGGAAAAGTGAAACGGAAGACAAAGGTGCACAAGGAAAATCTAGAAACACAAGAAGCGCAGAAAAGTCCCAAATAAGGGAGAAAGACGCACAAGGAAAAGCGCAAGTCAATACTTTTGTAAAAAAGCGCAAGCGCATCGTGATTTAATTTAAGGAGCGCCAGGCTCTCACCCATGCAATTTGAAAAGATAGATGGGCGGTAGGAAGGAAGCTACAAAGATAGGAGGACAATGGGAAAAAGGGCCTAGGCCACGGCCGGCCATGTAAAAAAGGGGATAAGGGGATGACCGCCCACAAGGGATTTAGGGCTTTGTATATAAAGTTGAAAAGTGAATGAGAAGCTCATTCTTGTGTGTGGCCAAAAGTGGGTCTCCTCCTCTTCTTCTTCTTCTTCTTCTTCTTCTTCTTCTTCTTCTTCTTCTTCTTCTTCTTCTTCTTCTTGCTTGCTTAAGCTTGTGCTTGAGAAAGGGAGTGTGAGAGTGTGAGGGAGTGAGTGTGTGAGGGTGAGGAGGAGAAGCTCTCCATCTTCTCCTCTCTTCTTCTCTTCTCTTCTCTTCTCTTCTCTTCTCTTCTCTTCTCTTCTCTTCTCTTCTCTTGCTCGTGGCTATGGAGCTTGAGGATGGAGCTTGCTTGAAGCTTGCACTTGGATCGTGGAGCTACTAGAGTGCACGGGAGAGGAGGTAACTCGATCGGCATGGAGGTAAGCTCACTACACCCATAGATATGGATGGCGCGTCGGCTATGTGAGAGGTAGACATTAGTACTCGGCTTGGAACATTTGAAACAATAAGTGGTCCGTGGGTCTTGGCGGTTGAGCGAGAGCTCTCACAATGGCTTACTCATCCAGTGGGAGACTTGGGTATTGTAAGAGAGGTGCCTACATTGCACTATGATAGTCAGAGTGCCATTCAATTATTGGCACTAAATTGTGAAGCCGTATGGCTTATTCATCTAGTGGGAGACTTGGGCATTATAGAAGAGGTATTGCACTATGATACTCAAAGTGTGATTGAGTTAGCACAGAATCCAGTCATTCATGCAAAGACAAAGTAAGTTGAGGTGAAGGATCACTTCATCAAGGAGATTTTGGAGAATGAATCCATACGAATGATAACCATGCATATATTCTCATGAAGAGTTTACCTTTTACACATTCGAAAGTGTTAATGGGAATCGGATAGTCTTGACTTTCTTCTTATACTCCCATAAAGGCACATTGGCCTTTAAGTGGAAGGTTGTTGGGTAAAGGCCAATGGCCAATAGTAATAGTCAGGTGGGCATCCCTTACATAAGTACACACTGTACAATGAAGCATAAGCAAAGATAACAAAGAATAAAGTACCACTTATTTTGTACCCAAATAACTCTCTTATGTTCTTCTCTCTCTCAACCCTCTTACCCTCAATAGTTTCTACTTCGCATCTGACCATTGCTTTTCTCTCACGCTAGACTTGTGTACAAAAGATCTCCGTACAACAGATCCATGGTATTAACCACAAAAAAAAAAATCCATGTAACTTTCTATAAAGAAGAATAATTTTTTTTTGAATCCTCCAAATACAATCCTCCTCGCCTGTCCTAAAGAATTGGCCCTAATATAAACTAAAAGATTCACATTCCTAATATAAAACTCAACATAAGATAGGAGAACTTAGGAAAAGTGGAAGACATCCTCAAATCTTTATTGGAACAATTAAATAGAGATTTGTACAAATATCAACTTCAACAGCCCAAGCTTTCACCATGACTTGGAATGCATGAAGCCAATTAAGTGCTCTATCCATGATAGCTCTTCACTCCATCTCTCAATCCACCTCAAACAATCTTCACCTCAGTCAAGCCATGAACTATTTGGCTTGCCTTGACTTGCCTCGATCTACATGCACTCCAACATGAAAATAGACTTGTGCACTACTCCTCATAGATTGGCACGAATAAAAGAAGAAGAAGAAGTGTTTGTTGGTCACCACATGAACACCACAATGCCCACACAAATTACCATGAGCTTGTCTTTATCTATAATTTGGAATTTGTGTAGTCAACACATAAGATAGCCAACAATGCTTGTCATCAAGCTCACCACATCACCAATTTTCTGAACACACACAAAAACAGTGTGTTCAGCTTTGCATTAAAAAAATTGAACCATTACCACAATCCATTTCTCACGTGCTTCCTCTACCACATCATCCACCTCATAGAGTCTCAGGAAATATGAGCACATGTATGTGGGAGATGCCCAAGTCCATTAGAATGGGCCATCCCTAGGCAAATTCGCATTATAATTGAGTGTGTTATAAAGATGTAATATTCTCACCTTTTTTCTTTTTATACTATCGTGTTTATTTAAAAATTTCAACTCTCAAATGAAGTTATCAAACTCAAATAGATCAAATTCCAATGGATTGGATACTTGCACTTGCAATTTGCATTCCGACTCTCAAATCATGTATTGGCTCTTGATTTATTTTGTGGTTTTTGTTTCAACATGGCATATAAATGGACCTTTGCCAAAGCTTTATAAAAATTAAGAGATACTTGATTTTCTTATTTCTTTATAAACAATGATTGGTTATGGATGGCGCCATCATTCTAATTGGCAATAAGAAAAAAAGAAGCCATATTTTCTCTATGCCAATACTCTGATGACAAAAGGAAAAAGCTTGGAAAATTGAAGACATGGTGGTTGTTTTTCAAAGATGCCTTACAACTCCAAAACCCTCTTTCCTTGAAGAAACTAAGGAGGTTTTCAAAACATCTTGATATTAGTATGCTTTTACAATCTATGTTTAAATAAAAGGCCACTATGCCAATCGCTTGAGAATTGAAAATGTTTTGGGAAAGCTCAAAAAGCTGAAAAATGAAAAAAAAAACCATATTGTAGCTTCCACAAGCATCCCCCCCTCTCCTTCTAGAGAAAAATAAACACCCTTCCTAAAAACCAAACAAATGCACCCTATTACCTCCCTCAACGCACAACACACCACTCTGGAAAGAGAAGACTAGAGCAACCGGAGTTTGATACCATGAGGAGGATGAGCCAAGGATATTTTGCCTTTAGTAGCTAGAGGAGTCAAGGAGGTGCAAGCTCTACATCGTTACGCTCATCACCATACCTAAACAAGTAGTCTACTCCTTTGTGATCCAGTACTGCATGTCAAAACTATCAATCCAAGTGGCTTCACATGCATAGACCTACATTCAAGTGTCATTACTACCATTACCATTGCCTTTTTTTAGCGTTGCTTGAATCACAAAGGATTAGATAAACATAAATACTCACATTGGAGATTGTGAATGCATTTTTGTTGGATGATCAAATCCCTATATCATAAGGTCAAACTATCACACCTCAAGTTTATGTTGATCACTCTCTATTAAAATGAGTAAATAATGTTATAAAGGATTTTTTGATTTTTCACATGATTAAGAATCGTGTTGCTAAATTTTGGATTTGTGTTAGCTTTGTACTAACTCCTCCACTATGTTGATAAAGTCGAGGAGAACTGTTATTAAGTATTGATTGCAATGTACTCAAGGTGTCCCTATAGCCTTGGAATAGGATGATCACCAAGGACGGACCATGTGGTCACTAGGAGTGAAGCTAAGAGAGCTACCCGTCTCATATTTCTTTTAATTAGCACATTCTTTTATATATTATTTTGTTGATACTTCACTAGTAACTTCCTGTCAAAGGGAGCTTATTGAACATAGTGCAATCGTTGAAGAAGCTTACATAATACAAAATGGCCTCTTCCTAGGAGATTCTAGAAATATTGCAATCATTGCCACAAAGTAGTACTCCCACTTGCTTACATAATCGATGCTTCCTAAACAAATGACCTAGATCAAATTTGCATGAAATGGCACATGAGTGTTTGTTACCTAGTTTCAAAGACTCAAGTTGGTGATTAAATGATAATCCCTCTTTACACTCCATACAAAGGAAATCCTTGAGGTAATCAAAGCCATTAATCCTCTTCTCAATTTAGTACTTGAATAAGGAATTAATGATGTGAAAAAATGTGTAATAGCTACATTGAAGAGAGGGTTAGTCACATGGGGTGGAGTAAGTTGCTATCTCACGAGGTTCATAACCTTGAGGTCATGGGTTCAAGACTTGTCTCCACAAAGGAATATGCTCATCTATTTTTGAGACATTTCTATATGACCCTAGCGCCTTCAATTCGAATCCTTCTCTGCATTGATTTATTGAATCAAAGACTGATTTCACAAGAATTTCAAGAAACAATCAAGAAACCCTTTTGACTCATTCTATGCACTTCTTTTAGGTATAAATGGCAACACAATACACTATGTGCTCTCCTTCTCGATCATTGTGGCATTGATTCCAATAGCTCAAGTCAAATTTTCACCTTAACATGGATTGTTTTCAATATTATGTATCCCGGAACATATTATAACCATATGTGCTAACAATGTGCACTTTCACAATATTCATAACTATGAGTTAATTATGTAATTATTGTTGCTATAAGAATTGGCCCAGTCTACTTCAGAGCACACTCTAGGACTGTTCATATGGTGGAGCAACCATTTTGGGCCTTGATGAGATCTATTGAGAAAGGTAAAAGGGCTAGGTTTTCTACAATTTTTCATCATCCTTCTTGGTTCTAATCACTAACTAGGCAATATGTGAGTATTAGCCTAAGCTACATTATTATTAAGAAAGCTTGGATTTTGAACCGTTTATGAAATTGATGGTCTCATATTACTCTTCCTAAGAACCAAAATAACAACTAGCTTTGCCACAAATGCTTTTTTAATGGTTGATGGTGCCAATATCGACATGGCTAGAGTATGTTCATCTTATTTCAGAGCCTCTCTTGTCAAGATTTTAGGGCTTTCAATTGACTTATCCTTCTCAAAGTATATTGTTTCACTCATGAGCATGCAACCTAGTAGGCCTTCCATTAACAACTATGGCCATCATGCATCTCTAACTTGAGGACCCTTACATGCAATTATAGTCACATGCACCTACCTAATTGTGGATCCTTTGCTCTATGTTATTATTGTTGTTTATTCTCTTTTTTCTTCACCTTTTTTGTGCTATTTTTAGAGCTTAGGGTGTGGGTGTAGATTTTCAGTAAGGAAACTCTCACTCATCAAGTAGTGTTTTACAACTAGCTACATCTAACTAAGAGATTGTTGAAGGAAGTGGTTAAGCTAGTGAGCAAACTAACTTTCAATCATGTCTTTTAGGTCATCTAGACATTATATTAATAAGAATGTAGCATGAATAATGAGACTTTCCATTATGCTCCGATGAACTCTAGTATTCACATAAAAAAGTAGCGGTGTTGGTTGTTCCACATACATAATGCACTTTTGTTTTAACAAGATGATTACTAGGTGCAAGTAATTACAAGAAACTAGGAAAATTGAGAACAAACCATGGATAAATGTATTGAAAAACTCTCCAAGTGATGGTATCAAGTCCGTTGATATGAAAGGAAAGTAATGTTTGGATCCTTGGAATTAACATTATGGATGTTTGAAAAGTTATACCCCCATGTGTGTTAGGGTCGGAGGAAGCTTGATGACTCCTTGGGTAGGAAAAACATGTCAAAGCATCTCTCTTTCTTTTGTAGTTGTCTTGCAAAATAGAAAACGTGCATTGTGCTTTGTACTAAGATGTGTGTCTCCATGATTGTTCCTTGAAAGTGTCCTTGGACCTAAGTGCATCTTTGACTCTCAAAACTTTGGTATCCAAGTTAGCTCTAGCAAACACCTCTTTGTCTATGTGGTCAAACCATCTCACAATTCTAAATGTACGTGAGGTGATGAGCCTATCAAGGGTAAAGATGCAAAGTATCCTCTTGAGGTTCCAAGGAATTACAACATCAAAGGTGATTGGGACATCAACTCACCCCACAATAACTTGATTTGAAGGACATCAGCTAACTAATAGCCTAAGTTGGAAGGATAATAGTGCTAGTTTGAATTCAAGGTAGCCAAACTTGGCATTTGATTCCAAGGCCAAGTTAGAACCTAGCTAGGTTAGTTAGTGTTGTGCAACCGAATCTTGTGCTTGGGACCTTTTGCGAAGCTAAATGAAAGTCTTGAATTCCACCCAAAAGCTCGAATGGAATGCCTGCAAACTCTACTTGGCACCAAATTCTTTTGTAAGGTTGAAATCAAATTCTTCTAGAGTTGTTAGAATCAAATGACATCATCAAATGCCATGAGGTTTGAAAGCTTGTGCCCTAGGAAGAATCAATGCCTTGGAGACTTGCAATGAAACATTTGATTAGAATGGGAAATCAATGCATTGGGAATGCTTGCCTTCTTGTGATCAAATGTCGCACATTGAGAAGCACTCAAATGCTTAATGATCATATCCGAGAAACAATTGTCTACCAATTGTAATCGGATGCCATTCTAGAGTGGGTCCAAATGCTAGAATCAAATGATTCGATTGACTCAAATGCCTTTATATTGAAGTCCAAATGATAACAACATATGCTCTTTTATTGAATGCATTTGAGTCCATGTCCTATGCCCACCTTGCAATCAAACCAAAGGACATGATGCCTCAAAATCGACGAAGCTTGTTGAATTGAATCAAACACCTCAATGCCCTCATAATCAAATCACCATATCATTGCTTTATGATTGATTGACACAACTATCAAAATGCCACAAAAAGGGCAAAGCTTCAAACTTTAAAATCTAATTCAAATTAGTTAAATGACCTTATGATTAAAACGTTCAAAGAAAAATGCCAAAGCTTTGATGATTAAAAATAGCCATAGCATCAAGAATCAAATGGCAGTGAATCCAACACCAATTGAAAGACTCAAATAGCTCAAATGCCAATCGTCTTGTGCTAGCCACCCACAAACTCTTGCTGATTGGAAGAATGGAACTTCCTCGAATCGGAATTGAACGATGAGTTGAATGCCTGCCTAGATCGACCAAAACCCCATATTGTGATTTTGAGAGAATAAGGATACATGCTCAAACATGAGTGTAGGGAAATAGCACTTCACCCAAGCAATAACCATCACCATCCTCTTGAGTGTAGATTCTCCACGCCTTTCATAAAGAAAACATGGCCTTTGGGAGTCAAATGCATCCTTGGGGGAGAAACCGTAGTCATCTAGGAGGGAGGTAATGTTGACCCCAGTTCGAGACGGAGAAAAACAAGTATAAGAAAACTCCAAATGCGAACACAAAGGAAGAAGTGGGAAGGGAAACCGCCAAGAGCGCAAGGGTGGCCTCAAAAGCTAAGTCAAAGGCAAAAGCGCATTTTTAAATGCAAGGCACCCATAAGACTTTTGTACAAGAGCACCAAGTTCTCTCCTATGCAAATTGTAAAGGGTAGATGGGCGTAGATAAAGAGAAATGGCAACTAGAAGAGAATGGAAAAAGAGGACCTTGCCACAATAGCCAATCATGTTAAAAAGGGGATGGGTGCCCAAAGGGATAATGGTTTTGTATATAAACTCAAAAAGTGAATGAAAAGTTCATTCTTTGGTGTGTTGCTAAAGTGGTCTCTTCTCCTTCTCTTCTTCTCTCCTTCTTGCTTGCTTATGTGTGCTTGAGAGAGGGAGTGTGAGAGTGTTAGGGTGAGGGATCAAGGAGAAGAAGCTAAAGTGGTCTCTTCTTCTTCTCTTCTTCTCTCCTTCTTGCTTGCTTATGTGTGCTTGAGAGAGGGAGTGTGAGAGTGTTAGGGTGAGGGATCAAGGAGAAGAAGCTCTCCATCATCTCCTCTCTTCTTCTTCTCTTCTCTTCTCTTCTCTTCTCTTCTCTTACGCACGGCTATGGAGGATGGAGCTTGAAGGTGGAGGCTTGAGGTTTCTTGAGATTGCTTGGGCTTGCATCTTGAAAAAATGAAACATTGAGCTTCAAAGGAGCTCATGTTGCATGGTGAGTCACCTTTGATCAAATACCAACTGGAATTAAATAGTCTTCCAATTCATCATTCCCTTGAATGAAAAAGACAAATTAGCTTCTTCCTTTTCTTTCGTGGTCATCAAATCAAATCAAAGGACCAAAGGTTCTCCCTTTATCCTTTCTAATTGTCAAAGGATGCATACAAACCCAGAGCGATTGAAATCTCATAGACAAAAACACTGCTAGTGGACAACACTCCCAATTGAGCTCTTGTATAGTCTATAAGTATCTCGCTATTATTGGCATCATCATAAATCCATGTCTAGACAACAACCAATTGCACCCAAGGTAGTTGGAGTAGTTTCTATGTAGTATTCTTGGAAGCAACCAAATAGAGCAATATCCATTGTTATCATACAGTATCAAGGATGAGCAGCTCTATAAATTACTAGCACGCAATTCGACTCTACAAAGAGGCACATTAGCTAAAGTGTTCAAGGAGGCGAGCCGCATGGATGACTTGCTAAAGTAAAGGAATGCCAAGGTCATTCAGCTAGTAGGTGTCATCATCGTTCACAATGAGAGATCTTCAAACCGTTGTGAGATACCTACCGCAAGTATTCAAGACAAAGGAAAGGACATGGACCTTAGCAAGAAATGGCAAGTCTCAAGTTAGAGCTTGCAAATCTTAGGACAAGTTGAGTCGGCCTAGGGAACCACACATTCCGTGCTGCCATTATGGAGTAAACCACCTTTCACCAAATTGTGTTTGCACAAACTATGGAAGATTTGGACATGAGTCCATGCATGTAGGTTGTGGCTTGATCACCCATTACATGGGTATCCATGGTCCATTTTGATGGTCATTGCTATATGTACTATAATGAGTCATTATCATTATATATTGTATTGTATCAGATCACCCATGATCTAAGAGTGGATGTTAGCAAATTATTTAGTTTTTGTGTGAGTCTATGCATGTGTTAGGGGCTAGGCACATTAGTTGACTTGATTTTTTAAGGCATTTTCAAATGGGTGAACTAATCTAGATTATTGGCCGACTTGATCACATGCCTCAAAGAGAAGATGATGTCGATGTTAATCATACCAACTCTTAAAAATAGGGAAGAATCATGGCAATTCTCTATGTTTATCAAACAATCATGCATCTCTAGTAGCATACATAACCATCTTGTTAGCAATGCCTCTCAATATATGTGGCCATGAATTCCCCACCTTGGGCTAGATTGCCAAAATGTCCCTTCATGTGAGCTTGAACTACGAGTCAATCCTGCTTTTTTTTTTTTAATCCTAAACCAAGTTATCATTCCCATCTCTAGGATTTCAAAACCTTCCAAACTTTTGCCAATATGTCAAGGAATATCCCTCTTTGGATCTTGTGCACATGTATATATGTATAGATGAGGCTCAACTACCCCATCTCACCCCCTCTTACACCCTCTAGAGAGTCTGAGTGATTACATTGCTAACAATAAAAAGAAACAATACGAGGAGCAATAATACCCTTCCCCTTCTTGGTAGAAGATGAACCCTTTTGGACCTTGGCCTTAACCTTTTCCAAATGATCTAAATTGGAGTCAAAGTTAGAGGAGGAGGATGACCCATCAAAAGGCTCCACATCCTTCCTTTTTTGCTTCTTCTTCTTCTTCTTCTTCCATGATGACACTAACTCCTTGTAATCCTTGCATAGGTGTCCCTTCTTTCCGCAACGACAATATCAAGCATATGTCTTCTTCTTCTTCTTCTTCTTGGCATCCCTCTTTGAAGCTATAGAGCTCTCATTATGGCCACTATGATGAGATGGAAGCCTCCTTTGTAGTCCTGAGATTGTTACACTATGTGCACCAAAGGTTTTTGACCTCATTCTTCTTGGTGTTTTCTTGCCTTTGTTCTTCTTTTTAATCGGCCTCTTCTTCCTCTTTAGAGTCAGATTATTCACTGCTAGATTGTACTTCTAGGTCAAAATCAAAAGTGGAATCATTAATGTTGTCATTTTGATACTTTGGAGTGGACTTACTGGAATTTTTTCATTTTTCTAACTTTTTTTGACACAATTTGCTCTTAATCAAAGAGCTTTCTTATAGAATCACTCGATGCTATTACTTGATGAATCATCAGAGGCAAATGCTTTTCATTTAGGTTTATTGAAACCTTGAACATAGAGTGTGTAGGCCCATCGCATGTGTCAATAACTCCATGACTTCATATGTAAATTGCTTCCCATTATCTGAATCTATTGGAACAAGCAACTTTATCAAACCTATACCTGAGGAGCTTTGTTGTGTAAATATCTTTGTTCATCAAGGTTACTCTATGAGCATGTGTAGCACAAATGTAGTTATCTCATAAAATATATATCAAGAACTCCTATGCAAACTCTCGAATGCATGCCCTTGTATTTTTTTAACTGACATTGAGATAGTAGTTTTGTTGCAAATATCCTTGATCAACCTCTCAAAGGGATCTTTGGGTATTAGTGAAGTGGAAGTCTTTTGTACCTTTCTAATTTTCTTTAGGGCATTTCAATTGTTGATTTACTCTCCTCCTAATAGACTTTTAGGCCTTCTCATATGCACTACAAGAAGTAGGCACGTTAAAAGGACTTTTTGACTTTGACCATGTATGGTCAAAGGCCCTTTGTTTACCTTTGCCAAATTTTCTAGCTTGTGGATCTTTTTCCTCCTTGTCCTCACAAGTGACAGTGTTGGTTCTTGAAATTGATGCTTCTATGTCCTAGCTAGGTATACTATGGGTTTTTATTGTGTCCTACTATGCATATTCACCTTCTATTGCAACCTCATAAGTATTTTGGTTACTTATGCTCTAGGCATGTTGCATATTTTCTCCTAGTCTTGCACCTCTTAACCCAAAGTAGATGAAACCAAATTATCATCAAGCATTGCATCAATAGTTCTGAAGGCATATTCAATGCTCATCACGTTCAAAACATATTCATTTATAAACATCTTCCCTTTCTTCAAACTATTGAGCTCTTGCTTGAGTTGAATCTTCTCAAGTAAGTACTAAATAGCAAGAAAAAATTATACAAACTAACTTCTCAATAACTGGATTTCTAGTGTTCTTATCCATTGTGAAACAAGTGAGTACCAAATAGCAAGCAAAACTTATGCAACCTTTCACTAGCATCCAAAATGCTTGGGCCTATAAAGCATGGGCAACTCCATCAAACTCAAAAGGGATCTTATAAAGTATAGCCCCCACAAGATGAGCCTCTGGAAGCATAGACTACATGTGCCAAAGCTAATCCGGCACCTATGTAACATGAAGCAAGAATGATTGGATGGTATCTTTAGGTTTGAACTACACCTATTGAAGCTATCCATGCAGAGTCACACTTCCATGGTTGATGGAGCCTCAAAAACCATTTGTAGCTTCTCTCACACCTCTGAAGTTGTCATGCAATAGGGGGTGACTAATAGAACCTCTTTAGAAATGCATAGGAGAAGAGTAGAATATGCACGAGCATCATTTGTATCCCATGTAAGAATAGCTTGCTCATACTTGTCATGGTCCCAATCATCTAGAAGACGACTTGGAGTTCGAGACTACATAATATCTCCTGAAACCACATAGCACTCCAAGTCAGATAATTGGGACCATGAAGTTTGTCATCAGTTTAGTAGTAGGGAGGTGCCATATGGAGAGGATAGGATGAGCAAACAAAGCAAAGAAGAGAAATAGAGAGAGAGTACAGTCATAATATTGTAAAGATTGTAGTGTCAACAGTGCATAAATAGTTGATTAAAAAAATGACTACTAATACAAGAAAATTTGGATCATTCTACTAACTTAAAGGTTATGTACTCTTCAAATCCTATGTTGAGACTGATGGATCTCAATGAACCTTTTATGATGAATTATGATGCCATGGATCATGATCTAGGAGAGGTGTTGGAGTAGCATGGCCATCTACCGAGTTAGGAAAGTCAAAAACTCAAGGTAATTGAGTTAAATGATTCCACCTATCACAAATAAATATTGTCCATTGTGCATGACTTAAAGAAGTAAAAGGCATATTTGATTAGGCATGATTTTCTCATCAAGCCAGATCAACAAGTGTTCTCACTTAACTCCTCGACATTGCATTGCTAGCAATCCGTTTCTCACTTCAATTTTGAGATTGAGTATATATGAGAAAGGAGATTGGAGCAGTGGACGTGTTGTTGGCAATACACATGTTTTGAGGGCATGGCTTGCCAAATAGGATTGTGTTTGATCATGATTCTAAGTTCACTAGTAGGCTTTGGCTTTTGCCAAACAAGATCATGTTTAATCGCAATTCTAAGTTCACTAGTGGGATTTGGAAGGATTACCATGCTTCATTGCTACTAGTAGGATCATCAAGCTGAATGGGAAAAGTATCTACCATCATTCATTGAGCATGCAATCAATGATATGGTAGTCCATGCCTCTACGAAGTGGATCCCATTGAGATAGTTTATGGGTGTGGTTGGTTAGCAACACCTTTAACCATGCTTTGGAGACATCTACTGCGAGCTATGTGGAAAATCAATTGGTTGTGGATATGGATCAATTGTTGAAACTAGTTTCAGAGAATATGCAACAAGCACAACAGCAACAAAAAGAGGAGATTGACAAACATTGGCATGAGTTTCTCTTCTAAGAAGGTCAATGGTGCTATCTAAAAATCTTGAAGACACATTTGAAGCATTTTGGGGAGTTTTCACCTAAGCTAGCACCTCGAAAGAGGGGCCTTTTCACATTGTTAAAAAGTACAGTGACAAGACACATCCATTGGAGCTCCCCTTAGCATCTAGTGTTCCATGTGAGTAATCTTGTACAGTATCATGGACCTGTTTCTACTGCAACCCCAAACCAAGAGGAACCAAAGTTAGTGGATGTTGATGGGCTTCAAGAGTTGTTGGTACCAAAACAAGTGTTGATTCACATGTACAAGAAGAGTACATGATGGAACAAGCTCTAATATTTTCTTAAGTTTCAAGGTTACCCCATGCAAAAGGTAGTAGGATTGGATGAGTCTCAATTTGGTGATGACGCTTTCCCTTTGCTTCGTATCTACTACGAGATTATTTGACTAGGGGTAGTTAAAGTTCTAGTGGGGAGAGGACATTGCCCATATACAAGTGCTCCTGCATTCGATAGGCATGGGACTAGAGGAGGTGGATGTTGTGGCCAAGGAAATGCATGAGAAACACATTGTGTGAGAGACAAGATGTGCATGCTAGATGAGACAAGTTGCAAACTACAAATCAACATCATTGTGGCAAAATTCAAAGCAATGTTTTTGTGCAAGATGTTTGTGGCACTAGGCCTCTATAGGTCCCGATAGGCCATTGGACAGTTGATGGCATCCTTTAACCAATGCCTCGCCCTCTCTAGCATGGCACTTTGGATTCCTGAGGAAAGATAGCCATCACCTCTATAATCTTGGTAGGTCCTTGGACAGCCATCATGCACCCTTGGACCAATGTCTCTTTTGCTTTGCACTAGGACCTCTCAAGATAATTTAGAGTACCCTATGCTTGCAATCCCACTTGGTTCCAATTTTGAGCCTAAGATGAGGTGTTAAAAGGTGTATTTGCATTAAAACCTTCATTAACTCATTTAAACAACCCCAAAACTCAAAATGCTACAAAGCTTCCTTGTCCCGTAAGAAAGCCACAACTTTGGTTGGTTTCTCACGTATAAATAGGTGGCTTGCATAGCGCTAGTAGATAAGGTAGCCCATGGAATTTGTGATGCAATCAGTTGATTATTGTCTACATATAGGTTGGGTAGAACAAGTTACAATGTTATACGCTATGACCCTCTATGATCATCTCTAGCAAATGAAATTCAAGCCTAAGGGTACTATCCAATCTTTTCTACTTTGTAATGCGCAAGTACAAAATCAACTTCAGCACATGCAATTTTTCCTTCTAGACGATCATCTTGTGGGGATTGTACTCTATAAGCTCCCTCTAGATTTTGTTGAGGTAGTCAATACTCTACAAGACCACACATCATTGATACCAGTTAGCTAAACCTATATCTCCTCCATACTACTTGAGCATATGAGGCATCTTTGAGGTTACCAAAAAAGCTTTAATGTCAACAAGATGGCCATGAGGAGGCTTTTCTAGCTTCAAAGAGGGGTGATATAAAAAAAAAAGATGAAGTCCCAATATTATCATTGTGGTCAAAAGGGCTATTAACACAAGGATTGCAAAGAACTAGTAGCCTCATGAAAGAACAAGAAAAAGAAGATAGAGACTCTTCCAACAAAATGTCATATTTATTCTCCTCTAACTCCAATTCCAATCCTGTGGCCAAGGCAAAGGCCAAAAGTTCAATGGGTTCATCTTCTTTAGAGAATGGAAATGGCATGGCCACCCCTCCCTCTACTACCTTCTCGTGTTAGTGATGTAATATCCCTCACAACTCTCCAATGCAAAGAGCGAGTCTGAGGGCATAGTGAGATGGCACAACTGGGCCTCATTAATACAATCATAGTAGTGCAAAGGATCCAAAGTGGGCCCCCTCCATATCAACCAAAGTCTAGCAGGTTTTGAGATATTAAAGCTCGAATTGAGCAAAGAGCGGATATTGCTCTTTGCTCCTAGTCCAAACTCGCACATAAGGAAACACTTTGACAGTCCAACCAACGTGTTACCTTACCTAGGGTCATGTATGCTCAAAGGCATTGCTGACGAGATGGTCGCGTATGCTACTAGAGTGGCATTGTTGATCAATATAGAGAGCTGCATGACTACTTCTTGTTTTCAAGAGTTGGTATGATCAACATCGGCATCAAGTTCTCTTCGAGGAACCTTGGTATTGGCTTGATCATCCACTACTTGGGTATTCATCGTCATATTCTGATGGTCGTTATTGTATATACTACGATGCATCATTATCATTATATGTTCTATTGTACCAGATCCCCCATTATTTGAAAGAGGCTGTTAAAAGATTAGGTAGTTCATGTGTGAGTCTGTGTAACTATTTGTGGACTGGGCCTTTACATTTATTTGAGCCAAAATTTGGCCACCCAATGCCATCATTTCTAACCCACTTGATTTTGTGTTATATTTACGCCAGGTGCACTCTTGATGATCATCATCAACATGCTCAGTGTGGATTCTGTTGGAGAGAGGGAGCGAATGCTAGTGCCCACACTCAATGATTCACCCTGCATCTATACTACTGCTTGCCTTGGTATAATGTGCTCTGCCAGCCACGTTTTCAGCATACTTCTGCCATTCCTCCCATAAAACAGCTTCTAGAGCTGATGCCATGTTGTGACCAGGTTCATTTTGCTGGCATCCTACACACTCAAATCAACAAGTCAGCATTTTCAGCTTTTTGCAAGTCCCCCATGCTCCCTCCCGTCTATATCAGCCTGTCCAGACATCAAGCCTACATTTACAACAGCTGATTAATCAGTGACTGCCTGCTGCGTTTGGAGATCCATCTGAGGTACAATGCACTCTCAGAGCTATCGGCTTGTTCAGACATCATAGCCTCCGTTTATAGTGGCCGATTTACTCAAAGCCTGCCTGATGCATTTTGAGATCTGTTGGAGGTACAACACGCTCTCAGAGCTCTCAGCAAGTTCTCTTCCAGCTCATCTCTCCCCCTGCCCAGAAGAGGCATAGAGTTTGAAGGCTCATTGTATTCACATTAGTATAGCTCACAGCCATTCTCGTCATCTCTGAGTTCTCTTCAGCTTTGGGTTCTACTGTTACCATTGTGCTAGTGTCGAACACTTTCGAGTTTATCTTCTTTGTTCAAGTATTTCTTTACATTTAAGTGGGCCACACTTCACCCAACTAAAACTGAAGCTACCCTCTACCTCACTACTCCTAAGCAATCAGTCGGTCATCACTCCCCAGCAAAGCTGGCCATGTGACACTTCTCCTCAACTCCAAGTTTGCCTGTCTCATTTGTAATCGGTCCCATGAAAACTGTCCACCAAAAAATCCGCCCATGGCCAAGCCACATATCACTCCAGGGTAGCACCCTGCACTTGTCTGAAAACACCAAACTTGTGAGACAGTATGGAAGTACAGTGACCCACACACTGTCAAGAAGCATTATTCGGCCACAAGCAATTGAAAGAACACCATCTGGCAGCTGGCAAACTCCACTCCCCAGCTAGGATGAGACTTGCTCAACTAGGGCAAGGCATCTAGTGAGGCTAGCAATGGGCAACTGATTGGGCGGCCAGAGTAGCCAACATCTGACGATTAGGAAATCAAGAAAAAGTTTAAAACCCATGAAATGGAGTCTTATGCCACGCACGATGGTATTGAATGCCTACTCTTCAGAGTGGGAAGGCAAGGCAAGGCGAGGCTTGTTGGCCTGAGGAGTAATATGGTTCCTAAGCAAGCCACATACATGCAACCAAAATGATGGCTGTCACAGAGGTTTTACAGCTTCAGTGTAAATATCATGTGCGGTTGACTCAGTACATCAAGCTGGGGGGTAGGAAGGTCTGTGCAGGGGTTTTCCAGTCTGCAAGGCAGACAGGCCGGCCCTTGCTTGTGAGCTGTCACAAAGTCTGGCGGAGGGGCTAGAGCGCTCTCCTTAAAAGAGGAGGCTGGTGGCTTGGGAGGTAGCTGATGCTGGTCCCTCGAGCAACTTAATGCTATAAGGGCAGCTGGACATGGTGTAGCTACCCAAAGCTACAAAAAAGCCATGCCCACAACCCAAAAGAGCAGTCCGGTGGCAGCACTCCCAGGAGGCCAAGACTAGCACCCAATCGGCAAAGGGACAACAGCAACAAGGACAGTTATGTGGACTTTGAGACAAGCCCCAAGAAGCAACCGGGTAGGGTAATCCTCCTGCCCCCACTGTGATCGATCATTAGGCACAGCAATCCTAACCCCTTGAAGAAGGCTAGTTTTGGCAAGAGCCCTAGCCCTATCCTCATGGGAAGTCAATACAGGGAATAGCCCTGGGTAGAGAAAGAGGTCTTCATAAGGCCAAACTGGCCATTTTGGCCTATAAGCCCCAGAAAGAATATATTCATCATGAGAATGAAGGACATCTTCGTCTGACTAAAGGAAAATGTAAGTTGATGCTCATGCCCAACCCCCAAGGGTCTTAGAGGGTACACATTAAATGAAGGTGGATGCTATTCTGGTTTAAAATGGTTGTGGCCCTGCAGCGTCCAACAAGGTGTCCAGCTCAATGTGACACAATCTTGGCGGTAGCGTGTCTAATCTTACGCCTGACTGATAATGGCGTGGATTGTACCCATAAGATCATGATCACAGTCGACAAGCACCTCATGGCCGAGGATGCCTGGCCTGTTGCATCTCCAAAGCTTGATTTAATGATGGGTAGTTGCACCCAGATTTGGGCCGCCGAAATGAGCACCCGTCGTACCCCCTGAAACCACAGCAATACCCAAGCCCTATGGTGACTCGTGGGCCACCCATTGGAAACAGTCAGAGGCCTAGAAAGTGGCCAATGATGAGCGGCCAGAAGAATGGACCTTCACAAAATTCAGTAATACATTCCCGGGCAGGTTGCTCCAAAAATATCATGTTCTGGAAGCGTAGGCGAGGCTAGGTCAATAGGATGCAATCTAACAGAGAGCCCAACCTGACTCATTGTGGCAAGGAAAAAGGCAGCCGTTAGATGTTGGGGTGGTCAACGCTCAAAGCCATCCCCGCGCACTTATGCCACACTTCTTGAACCAAAGTGATGCATTCTGCTCTTGGAAGGAGATCTGTCAACCTAGGTACAGAGACATGGGGACAATCCAAGGAATTCTGGAACCATACCCTTCTTCGGAGTCAACTAGCTTATTAAGCAGCCTTGTTGTCTGCAACGCTTAGGAGGATCGCTCGTTTTGATTGGGACCCGGCAATACAGGGAGATAATGAGCGCGCGTGCCTGGTGGAGGCATATTAAAAGAGATGGTCTGAAAGGGAGGGAACACTACCGTTGCTGAGACTCATGGCCAATCCAGGTAGAGTATTGGAGAATGTCTGATCTCGTCTCAGCGCGAGTGCTCAAGCATTCTAAGCAACCGCGGAATCCCAACAACCGCACTGGACATGAAGAATTCTAAGCACTCCAAGCTCTCTCACAAGATTGCCACCACTGAGATTCCCTCAGAGTTTCTTGCAAATCCTGCTTGATCCCCCTCTATTAGATCAGTAATGAATATACAGACCTTGCAGCAGATGGATGCATCTGCTGCTGCTCTGACCTGTTGGGATCAGTAAGGCTTGATCTCCCCGCTTTTAGCGGGGCAGGTCACGGCAGATGGGTCCAAACTCGGAATCAAAAGATGTCTTGGAGGTCAGAGCAACCACGGCGTGCAGGGTTGTTCTTCATCAACAAAGGTGCCTGCTTCCGTCTCTGTATCCTAAAATTTGAGCTGGCCAGAATATGGTTGCGAGGGCGTTGTAACTGGTACAGCACAGCGGCGTCCTTGTGTTCATCACGAGAGGCTGGCAACAAAATCCTGTCAGCTCGTTCCACTCGCAGGGCGGCGCGGCACACCGGCCGTCAGGAGATCTCCTTGGCCTTTGAGGGGAGGGTCCAATCCAGGAAAGAAGCCGCCACCAACCAGGCGCTATGCTCTGGGGGCGGGGGGCGCTTTTGCAGAGCGACCATTTTTGAAGAAAAGACCGTCAGGTGTTTTGTGCGATCCCTGATGACCCCCCGTCAGACTGTCAAAACCCTGCCATCTGCAATCAGACGAGCGATTCCACTTTCTGGCCGAACAGACGAACCTGCCCTGCTGACCAGGCTGCCGACTGGGCAATCAGACGGACGAACCTTCTTTACCTTGTGATAGAGAGGACGAAGACCCGCGAGTCTGGAGGAGAGTCCAGCACCAATCGTGTGTGAGAGGAGGGCACAGCAGATCCATCTTTGCAGGAGGAACTCGTGCCAGCAGGGCAGCCATATCCCCGAGCCCGGCATGGAAGCACCCAACAGCCATATCCACGAAGCACCCGAACCTGTCATGAGAACACAAAACTGTCATCCGGTTAACTTCCGATATCGGAGGTCTGAGGAGTTGAATAGGGGCCGCGCGAACGCGAGCCCCCGCTGCCACAAATTATGACGTGCACTCTCCCACTCAGGGGAGATGCTAGGGTGCGGCCCGTCCGCAGTGCAATGGAGAGGCCGACCCTAGGCCACCGGCCTTCTTGATCACCGATAGACCCCGCCCAGGTAAGTATGCTTCTCCCAGCCCCAAGCTTCGCCTTAAGTAGGCGGTCAAGTCGGTTACCTGCGTCCCCCTCTCCGCCCACTACTCTCCAGCCCTGCGCATCTCTCTACCTACGGAAGGGGTCGAACGCCAAAGTCCCCCCCAACCCAACTCCAACACGTGGCAAGAGCCGGAAGGATACGCTGGGGCGATTCACAAGCCAGTTTTGATGAGTCGTGTTGCTTCGAGGATTCTGCTTCTCGCGCCTCCTTTCTTGGAGGGGCCATTTACTCCAGTGCCGTGAGATGGCCCGGGGCGGCAGACCTCTCCGCTCCTCCGAGAGCCACCACTAGGGTCGTGCGTACCCTAGGGGCATTGGGATCGCCTCGACCTTCCGAGCCTTGTTAATGCCTCCGCCCAGCTACCACAAACCATGGAGGCACGATAGCTCTTTCATGTCACCAAGGCAATTGGCTGCACATAGATAAGCACTTGGCTAGTAATGAGCCTCATTAATGCCTATGCGCTCCGCTGCTCCAAAGCTTGGAGGCAAGGTCGTGACGATGCGACAGTTCTGGGGAAAAGGCAACATACATACTTGCTTTTATCTAAAAGATTGCTACGAACTCGACCCAAACAGAAAACTCCTGTAGGATAAGGTGAAAGAGGAGTCTTGAAAGCTAAAGATAGATGTTCACAATGCTCATTCTCATCCTTACTGAAAACCAAAATATCATCAAAGAAAATAATCCACAATCCTGATACTTCAAAAATATACCATGCATCATACGACTGAATGTAGTTGGTGCATTGGTCAAACTGAAAGGCATACAAGAAATTCACAATGACCAAACTGAGTTCTAAATGCAGTCTTAAAAATGTCAAGTGTATCCATGTGTACTTAATGATATCCAGACTTGAGATCTATCTTGCTAAAAATAGTGGTTCCTTGTAGTTTATCCATGAGGTCGTCTACCCTAGGGATCTAATATCTATTCTTAACAGTGATTTTGTTTAGCGCACGATAGTCAATGCACATCCTATAGATATTATTTTTCTTCTTAACTAATAGGGCAGGTGCATCAAAATGAGAACTACTAAATCTAATGAGTCTTTGGATCAAGAAAATATTCCAAGAATGAATGCACTTCCAACTTGTTGTAGCTAAACTAGTTGAGGGAACATGCCTCATAAGGCTTAGTATAATATAGAATGGAAAAGAAACATTTCTTATCATATATTTTTCTTTTCACATGTAATTTTTTTCACCAATTAACAACCATGGAATGAAAGAGCAAGTAGATGTTGCCCAAAAAATCAATCCCAACCACATCGACCTTCATTCTAGGACTTGCAACAACAAGCTTCAATCTTATTCAAGTCAAGCACTTGAAAGAGGGTGTATCATCAACTAGGTTTTCAAAGCAACATGCATCTAAACATCCCTTCATAAAGCACACACAAAGCTATAAAGGAGAAAACCTAAACTATTAATAAACCAATCCACTTACTAGGTCCAACTTTTCATTGACAACTTATAAACTTATACATCTCATGCAAGAATAAGGTATCGTGAGGATAATTCTAAATACATTTGTGTTTCAAAGTGTAGAAATTACACGGCACAGTGGTGAGCAAGGAGTAGAGAGCACACAACAAATATGAGAAGAATAGAGATTGCTTTAATTTCAAACAAACTAATACAAAGATAGCTCTATCCACCTGTGTGCTTCCACTATGAAGCTTTGATGGCGATCTAGATAGATAATAGGCAAAAGAGCCTAGGCTAGTTAGAAGAACTCGGACTGGGTGAAATATACATTGATGACGGCTTTAGAGGAGTCTTCCTTTTATAGCATGGGAAGGTAGTTTGGTTGGCAACTTTGACCATATTATGAACCTTCCCTAGTTGGCCAAGGATTATTCTAGGGAATATTCCCTTTACCGTTAAGCTAGGGGCATTGCCTTCCCTAAGACCCCCCAACCAAGTGCCCCTTTTGAGACCCTCAGACCCCAAAACAGGGATCCTTGATAACTTCCACACCCCGCAACTCGATGCATTGTGCCTCGAGTTGCTACTAGCATAACTACTCTATCTAACCCAAAGGCTAGATCCATAAAGGTTACCTTTTTTCCATCCAGTCATATATACCTCATTTGACATACAAGTCAGGACCCAACCACCCAATGTCCGTGCTCACACATGGCTTCTCCTCATAATGGGGGTCTTACGACTTAGAGTACCGTGGATCATTAGTGGCACCTTACGAGGATGGAGCATTGAGCATATCTAACACCCCCTCTCAATGTTCACCCACAGGTGAACTATATTCTCAGCCCAATGTTGAGTCTCTGAAGATGAATTTGAAGGAGATCCTTTGTAAGAGCTTTAGTGAAGATAATTTGCTCCATTCTCCTTTATTGGACTATAGACTAGCTCTATTATCCCATCCTCGATCAAGTCACGCACATAGTGATACTGAATCTCAATAGGTTTGGTACGTGCATGAAAAACTAGATTTTTGGCAATGGCAATGCAACTCTGATTGTCACATCTAAGCACTCTGGATCTTCATCTTGTACTCCCATATGCCATAGGGCCCTCCTTAACCATATTGCTTCACATGCAGTAAAGCAAGCTCCCTTGTTCTCTGCTTCAGTAGAAGACAATGCGACAGTTGGTTGCTTCTTATTGATCCAAGAGAAAATTCCTGAACCTAAAGAGAAATAATATCCAGAAGCTTAGGCTCAATGTCACTTGTCCAATTTGAGTCACAATTCCCCATAAAAGCACTTTCAGAACTACACGTGATACCATAGTCAAGAGTTCCCTTCAAGTATCTGAGCACCCGCATCCCAACTTTCCAATGACTCTCTCATGGTTTGTTTGAGAACCTGCTCAAAACACCAACAACAAAACTAATATCTGGCCTAGTGTTACAAAAATAGATGAGGCTACCAACCAGCCTCCTATATCTCCCAATGTTTGCTAGTGCTGATGTATCCTCAATGCATAACTTCACATTGATCTCCATAGGTGTAGGTAGTGGTGATGTATCCTGAATAACTTCACATTGATCTCCATAGGCATAGCTATCTCCTTACACTCAATCATGCCAAATGCTTTTAAGATCTCCCACGTATACTTCTTTTGAGAGATGAAGATTTTTTAAGACTTGCCGAACTTCAATCCCTAAATAATAGTGCAATAAGCCCAAGTCTCTCATTTTACGTAGAGCTCAAAGTCTTTCGAGTTTGATGGATCATATCTTCATAATCACTTGTAATAAGAAGGTCATTCACATATAGGACAATCACTACAGACTTTTCACTATCCCTGTAAACATACAAGTTAGCATCTAAGGCACATCTTTTGAAATTCAAACCTAGAAAGATTTTATCTATCTGCTGATATCATGCTTTAGGGGTTTGTTTCAACCCATATAATGCCTTCTTTAGCTTACAAACTTTGTTCAGAATGGGGGGCCTCAAACCCTAGTGACTGAGCCATGTACACCTCCTCTTTGAGGTCACCATTCGGGAACACTGATTTAACATCCATTTGGTAAGCTAGCCACTTCTTTTGTGAGCAACCATTGCAAGTGTAGTGCGAATAGTGGTCATTCTAGCAATTGGAGCAAATGATTCTTGAAAATCAAATCCTTCAACCTGTGAAAATCCTTGTGCAACTAATCCGACTTTGTACTTTTCTAAGCTACCACCAGCCACCCACTTGGTGCCAATAATCTTCCTCTTTTTTGGTCGATCCACGAGCTCCCAAGTGTCATTCTTCATGATGCTATCATACTCAACTTGCATAGTTGCTCTCCATGAGGGATCGGCAAGTGCTTCTTCCAAGTCTATTGGCCAATTTTTGTAGGCATAAGATTGCTGCAATCATAGGGCTACTTCACCTATTGCGGCAATGGCTTTTCTAGTGGTGTGATTGCAAGTTGGTGAGCTTTGTCCTCATTATCCAAAGATGATGCTTCCTCCTCTTTGAGAGTAAGGAAAACTCTTGGGATAGGTTTATAGTGGATTACTTCTTCATTGGACAATAAAGTGGAAGAACCTATATTCTCCTTCTCCATTATATGTGGCTACTCCTTGAACACCACATCATAGTTTGCTATGATCTTCTTTTCCTCTTGGTCATACAATTTTGTAAGAAGCTGGGAATAAGGACTTAGTGTAAAACAATATTAATATTATGCCATGTCACACTAACATTGGTATAAAAGGAGAGGACATGTAAATTTTCACATCTTTTTGACACATTAATTCAATTACTATCCTTCTCTCCCATCTTGCTCACAGTTTCCATGGCTTCTCTCTCTTTCTTGTCTTTCTCTCTCCAAATCTGGTCTTTCTCTCTCCTCGTCACTCTCTTTCTCTCTCTTCTGCAGTCTTCTCTCTCCTCTTTCTCTCTCTCTAGTTCTCTCTCTGACAAGTGGTATCAGAGCATTGGTCTTTGATCCATTTTTCCCTTCTATTTTTCAGTTCTATTTTCTTCCATCAAAATCAATTTCAGACAAGTATTGTACAAGACAGTGACTAGCGGAGTGCTGCAGACCATCTACAGTTAATAAGTGACTACATCTGGAGATCTCCAAGGTCAGATATGACGGAGGATAGCTAAAGTGGCAGGTCGTCATCAAATTTCATGCAAAATCGGAGGTAATTAGGATAAAGGAGAGTTAATTGGGCTTAGTTTGGGAATAAATTGTGGTTACTTTGAAAAGAGGGAGTTCTCTTTTCCCTTTCTTGGAGTTTCTTGCAGGTTTCATTGAAGTTCATCAGCAAGATGTGCTCATATCTCTCAGACCTCTGATCTTCTTGATCAAGCACCACCTGGAATAACTTCCTTGCTCCAATACCTATAGGATGACTACTCACTTGCTTTAGATTGGCTCAGCAATGGAGCCAGGAACAGCCTTGAAAATTGTGATGCAATTTTTGGGCTGATTCCAGCCTGTTTCTTGCATATGATGCTTCATCTCTAGCCCTTGGCACTCTCTTTGATCTTTGGCAAGTGAAAACCATTAGTGAAATTGGAGGATTGAACTCTATTCAAGAACCTTTAGCTCTCCTATAAAGCCTAGATTAACATCCATGGCAGCCATGAAAGCTTCAGCCCAAGCTCTCATTCTTCAACAATTTCTTAAAGATTCTTCATCTTTTCAGCCCATGGGATCGTTTCAGTAAGGATTCTTCAACAAATTGCAAGGATTAAGCACAAATGGTCAAAGATTGAAGCTCAAGGGCTTCCATGGAACCAAAATTTGGGGGAAATGGGTTTAATGCTTCAATCTCAAGCATCTGAAGCTTCAAGATTGTTCTTAAGCATTAAATACACAAGACTTGAAGATTATTTTGGCAACATTGGACCATCGGAGGCTTTATCAAGCATATGAAGATTGATCAAGTCATCATCAACCATGTCAAAGGTACTCTTCTTCAATTCTTAATCTCTCTCATTAATCCATTTGATTGAGAGATTAAAGAATTGAATAATATCCATCAAATTTTAGTCAACCCTTGCTTGAATCAATCCATTCATGTAATGCAATGTTTGGTCTATGCATATTAGTTCTAATCAGTGAATTAGAGGCTTCAATCTGAAATTTCCAACATAACACTTAAATCCAATTGATTGAATCTATTGATTGATGAATTTGCTCACTGTAATCCATTGATTGGTTGAATTCTTTTACCCAAGTTGAAATATTGTAAAAGGGTAAGTACTAGTAATGAGTGAGTCAGTGAATTGCATTGGTAAGACCCTTATCCTATCCAGTTTTGCAAAATTCTATACAATTGCATCTCATGAAAGGGCCTGAATGAATATTTCAGAAATGCATTTCATGTTGATTGATTAGATTTGCAAGCTACTGCCATGTTGATATTCCCACCGAGGAAAAAGGTGGATGTCGGGGGAGATAGTGGGACAAAAGAGAGGTGACCCTCCCTCACTATTAAAGATCTCGAAGGGGTGCAACCAACTGACCCGGTGGGAACTTTGCCCACCTCCTGGTGATTCGAAGCCCGCGTAGGGAGCCTGTCATGCCGTTTAATCCCTCACACATGTACAACAAGTGGAGAATTGAAGATTGAAGAGTTTCCAAAGGCTCAAGTATCTTCAAGATCAAAACAGGGTAAAATAGGGATTTTACAGGGCACTACAGGGCATTTACAGGTTGTTACAGGTACACCCTTCATTATTAAAGTACAGGTACAGGTACTACAGGGTACCCATAGGTCCTGCTCAGCCTTCTACAGGGTTTGGTAACCATTTGGGTTTACTATTTTACCTTATAGGGTTAAAACAGGGCACTTACAGGTTAAAACAGGGTGCAAGCCTAGACAGTTTAGACTAAAAAATTGAGTTGCAAAATTTTCTGTCCTAAATCTGTTATAGCATGCTATAAGTCATCTCTAAGAGGGCATTCTTGGCTTCTATTTGAACTAAAAAGTTTTGAAATCGGAGTTCCTTAGCAAAAGTTATAACCATTTTTCTGACAGGGGGTGCTACAGGACTACACTATAATGGCAGGACATAAGGGTAAAAATAAGGTCCAGGATGATTATGCTCAGCAAATCAGAGATTCCATGTTGGATAATGCACCTCAAGAGAGCCCTGAAGAGCCTCAACAACAAGGGGAAGTTAGTATACTCAATAATACCTTGTGCGTACATGAACAAAGACATAGAGAATGTCATGAGGCCCTATTATCAAGAATGGAGCAAATGGTTTTGTCTACTGATCAAACGAAATCTTCCATTGAGAAGCTAGTAGATTCAAAAACTCAAAAAAATGCTTCTATTGACAAGTTGGTGGAATCTAATGCTCAAATTATGGCCCAATTCTCCCAATGGATGCAGATACAAATGGGATCTGAAGAAGCTAAGGAGAAAGCCTATTCAAACAGTGAGCCTTCAGTCCCACTTCAGTCATCTAACCAAAATGGTCATGGTCATGGGATTATTGGAAGAAGAGGCATCCCAAATAGCCAATATGAAGTAGGTGAGTCTTCACAAAGGCATGATGACTATTTGGGCAGTTTGAATGGAGCTAACTCTCAAGCTTTTGGGCTGAATACTCAAATTCCTAGGGGTCCTCTATCAACAGGAAGATTGCATAGTGGTTCTCGATCACCTATTGGGAGATTTCCATCTCAATTTGGGGATTCAATGCATGGTACTCATGATCAGTCTATTTTGGGACATCAACCATTCCATGAAAGAGAGCTAAAGGACAAGATTGTTTTAGCCAAATTTAATGGTCAGTCATCTTGATCATCTGATTTAGAGGAGTGGACCTCTAAGATGGAATTCTAATTTGGCATATTCCCTAAAACTGATGACATGAAGATTCATTTCGCTTCTTTGCATTTGGAGGGATTTGTCCATACTTGGTGGAGGTATATTAAAAAGGAAAACATACTTGTAGAGAATGGGGAAGCTTTCAAGGCACTTATGGCTGAAGTATTTGTCTCCCCTCTTGAAAAAGAGAAATTGGCACGGAGATGATATGGTTTGGAAAAAAGAGGCCTAAGTGTAAGAGAGTACACTAACCAATTTCTCAACCTAACCATGTATGTAGAAAGCATCGGTGATGAGGCTAAGCTCTACAAGTACATGTATGGTTTAGAGCCATCTTTATTAGCTGATGTCATGGCACAAAACCCTACTTCCCTCTTTAAGGCTATTGAGCTTGTGGAACGCTATGGAAGAAAATATAGAAGAGAATCTTTATTTTAGCTTGGTTTTGGACAGCCAAGGACTGTTTTTAAACGGGGGCAAGTTGGTAACACTTATGGCAGCAATCATGTGCCAAATGGGAGCTTTCGGGTACCAACTTATCCATCATTCAATGCTTTTAGACCTAGAGTTGACTTCAAACAAGGGGACAACAAGCCTAAATCCATTTCAGCCAATATGAATCCCAAGTCTATTCCTATGGATCTTTACAAAGAAAGAAAGGAGAAATGCTTATGTTTCAAGTGTGGGGAAAAGTATACACCTGATCATACCTCAAAGTGTGTATACAAAAATGTCAAACCCAAGCTTCAGAGTATGTTAATCTTTGAGGATTTTGAAGATGAGATGGATGAAGCTAATGCAATTGCACTTAATGCTGAAAATGAAGATCTTGAGGAAGAAGTTGGGCAAGAGTATTTCTATGATCCAGCCGACTCTTTTCCTTTTGATCCAGGTGGAAGTGTTCCTTTTGATCCAGGTGGGACTTGTCATGAGCCACTTGTTGCCACTAATTATTCTATTTCCATGGATGCTTGTATAGGATCTAATAGCCCTAATACACTTTGTATGAAGGGTAACATTCATGGAAAGTCAGTGTTCATTCTGATAGACAGTGGCAGTACCCATAGTTTTGTGAATAAGTCCATCATGGACAAGCTGAATTGTATTCCCACAATTTTACAGCAGCCCATTAGAGTTCAAGTGGCCAATGGTGAAGAGGAAATCAGCACATAGATATGCCCACAGGTTTCTTTACAGCTGGCTGAAAATTTTGAAGCAAAAGTAAACCTGATTACTTTGGAAATGGAGCCTACTCGGTTGTGATTGGTTGATGACATTAGGCAGGATCATTATGGATTTCTCACAGTTGTATATGGAGTTTATCTTCAATAGATAGCTCAACCATTTACAGGGAATTCCTAGTAGATCAGATTTTCAGCTTATTACCATTCAACAACTCAAAAGGAAGTACAAGAGGTGCTCACAAATATTTGTTTTGCATTTGAATAAAGAGATGTAAGATTAGCCCAATAATTCCGCAAACCATCCAGCCTTGACAGCTCTTCCTGAGGAGTATAGGGATTTGTTTGAGGTGCCTACTTCATTGCCTCCCAAAAGAGCAATAGATCACCCTATTGATTTGGAGTCCAACTCAAAGACAATCAATAAGCCACCTCACAGATTATCAAAGTGTGAACGAGAGGAAGTAGCCAAGCAAATCAAGGAACTTCTTGAGATGGGATTCATTGAACCAAGTTATTCACCTTATGCATCTCCAATTCTGTTAGTCAAAAAGAAAGATGGATCTTTCAGAATGTGCATTGACTATAGGGATCTTAAGAAGATCACAGTGAAGAACATGTATCCGATACCCAGGATTAATGATTTGCTTTATGAGCTCAAGGGGACTCGATTCTTTATGAAGATTGATTTGAGGTCAGGGTATCATCAGATTCGCATGCGAGAGGGTGATGAAGTCAAGACTGCTTTCAGGACCGATCGAAGGCTCTATCATTTCTTAGTGATGCCATTTGGGCTTACAAATGCTCCAGCTACCTTCTAGAGCCTGATGAATAAGATTTTATAGCCTTTCCTCTTTCAGTTTGTCTTGGTGTTCTTTGATGACATTCGAATCTATAGTAAGACTATACAGGATCACTTGGCACATATGATAAGGGTTTTTGATATAATAGACATCACATGCTTTTTGCTAAGGAGAAGAAGTGTTCTTTCATGCATACTAAAGTGGAATACTTGGGACATATTGTCAGTGAAAAAGGAATACAAGCTGATCCCAAGAAGGTGCAATGTATAAAAGATTGGCCAACACCCACTACTACTACTTCTCTTAGAGGATTCCTTAGTTTATCTTCATTCTATCGCCGATTCATCAAGTATTATGCGGCTATTGCAACTCCTTTGACTGATAGGTTGAAGAAGGAGGCTTTCTTTTGGGATGCTCTTGTAGATAATAGCTTCAACCAATTAAAGGGACTCCTTACCTCTGCTCCTATCTTAGTATGCCTGGACTTTTCCAAAGAATTTACCATACAGTGTGATGCTAGTGGCCGTGGCATTGGGGTTGTTTTGTTATAGGAGCATGGAGTGATGCTAGTGGTTGTGGCATTGGTGTTGTTTTGTTACAGGAGCATGGAGTGATTTCCTTTGAGAGCCGTAAGCTTACAGATAAAGAAATGGCCATGAATGTTTATGACCAGGAGATGTTGGCTATCTTGCATCTTGCATGCAATTAAGAAGTGGCACCATTACTTGTATGGCAGCTAATTCAGAGTACACAGTGATCACAAGGTTCTTAAGTATTTTCTTACTCAGTCCAATCTTACTCCTAATACACTACATAATTATGATTTTGACATCACTCATACGAGGGCAAAGACAGTATAGTGGCTGATTCTCTTTCTTGTATGTGGGCTTGCAAAGTTTTAGCTATGACTGAGTTGCATAATGATTGGATCGAAGAACTACAGGAGGCTATCTTTTGGATGAAAAATTCAGCCATATTTTTCAGAAATTACAGCAAGGTCTTATGGAAGAAAACTCGCATTATCAGTTCAAAAATGGCCTTATTTGGTTGAAAGGCAAGATTGTTATTCGTTCTAGCTCTTCTTTTACATGGAAAATTATGGAGAAACTACATTCTTTGCCTTTAGCTGGACATTTAGGAGTTTTCAAGACCTATGACAGGATCAATAAAAGTTTCTATCGGAAAGGATTGTGGAAAGATGTCAAGGACTTTGTCATGAAGTGTATGCCTTGTTAGCAGAATAAGGACAGCACCCGTAAGCCAGGAGTTTTGTTACAGCCATTACCTATTCCTAGAGGTAAATGGACTCATATTACTATGGATTTCATTACTGGCTTCCCTACTACCAAGAAGGGATGGAATAGTATATATGTGGTAGTAGATAGACTCACTAAGGCAGGCCATTTTATTCCAAACAAGATTCAGTTTACTGCCTCTCAAGTGGCTAGTCAGTTTATGGAGCAAATTTTTAGACTACATGGATTACCGCAGGTGATTGTTCATGATAGAGACTCAAAGTTTATGAGCAAATTTTGGCAGGCGGTATTTACATCTATGGGCACTAAATTGGCTCCATCTACGACCTATCATCCACAAACTGATGGACAGACGGAAAGAGTCAATAAATGGTTGGAGACTTATCTTCACCATTTCTGCTATGATGTCCAAACTTCATGGGATTCTTGGTTACACTTGGCTGAGTTTGCTTATAACAATTCTACCCACGCTAGTATTGGAGTTTCACCCTTCGAGGCTCTGTATGGTTACAAGGTGCCCTTACCCACAGTCATCTTTAATGAAAGGATCAATCCTCATGGGAAGGAAGAGTTAGAAAGAATGCAAACCCTTCTTTAGCAATGCAAGATGAATCTTAGGAAAGTTCAAGACCAAATGAAGATGTATGCTAATGAGAAGAGGTGGCCTTTAGAGTTTCAAGAAGGAGAGTTGGTCTTACTGAAGGTGCCCAAGTCTAAGTACTCTACATTAAAATATGGATCTAGTAATAACCTTGCTCATAGGTTTTATGGCCCTTACTGGATCCTTAAGCGTATTGGAGACTTGGCATACAGATTAGAGCTTCCCTCTTCCACAAAGATTCACAATGTCTTCCATGTTAGTCAGCTCAAGCCTTTTTATGGTGATCCAGTGGATATAGTTGATGAGCTACCACCTCTTGATGAAGAAGGTCTTATTCAGTACATCCTAGAGGCTGTAGATCAGCGTGAGAAGAAGCTTCGATCTCATTCTATCGTGGAATATTTGATCAAATGGAGAGGTTTACCACCTGAGGAAGCTTCTTGGGGGCCTAATTCTATATTGGATGAGTTTCCTTTCTTAAGGGATACATTGGTGGCTGAAGCCTATTGATTATAGAGTTAGTGATAATACAGACATGATCAGGACAGCATGTTGTTTAGAAAAGTTTTTATTGTGCTTAATTTTAGAATTAAGCTATCTACATGGGCTTAAAGTACTCTTCAAGAGCTCCATTTTGATATATGGCACGCCTCATTTGGACACTTCATTTTGGTCCTGCAGGGTCTGTTTACACAGCAAGCTGTCTACTTCATTTTGAGATTATCTATTGAAGATTTTATGGCTCCATATACTTTTAAAGTATTCTAGATCATGTATATAGCTAAGGCCTACTCTTGTTCTTCAAATTTAGTCCATATGGTTGGTCATACTTCATTCATTTTCCCATTTGTAAAGCTGTAAAAAACAGAGTAGTACTCTGTTCTATCCATCCTTTTCTAGTCTTTCGGGTTTGTTTTTGAGGACAAAAACTTTTGGGAAGGGATGGATTGTAAGAAGTTGGGAATAAGGACTTAGTGTAAAATAATATTGATATTATGCGATGTCACACTGACATTGGTATAAAAGGAGAGGGCATGTAAATTTTCACATATTTTTGATACATTAATACAATTATTGTCCTTCTCTCCCATCTTGCTCACAGTTTCCATGGCTTTTCTCTCTTTCCTGTCTTTCTCTCTCCAAATCTAGTCTTTCTTTCTCCTTGTCACTCTCTTTCTCTCTCTTCCTACAATCTTTCTCTCTCTTCTGCAGTCTTCTCTCTCCTCTTTCTCTCTCTCTAGTTCTCTCTCTGACAAATTTGTAAGCCTTTTACTCATCAGTATAACCCAAGAAGATACATTTTGTGCTTTTTGGATTTAACTTGTTTCTCTTATCCTTTGGAACATGTGGATAACATTCACATCCAAAAGTTCTAAAATGGAGACAGATGGTTTCTTACGAGAATAATGGTTAGGCAATCCCTTGCTCTTAAGCATGCACCTTGCCATTTCCACAATCATTTCTTTTGATGTTTAACAATGCCATTCTACTGAGGTGTATGAGGCATCATCAATTAAGAATCCATCATTGTGACAATTGGAAATGATACAAAATGCTCTGTTGAGGGCATAGGTACTATTTCCTTTGTTACTGCAAATGGTAAACTTAAGAATCTTTTAAATGTGTTGTATATTCTAGAGATTAAGAGAAATCTGCTATCGATTGCTTCTATAATTGATCTTGGCCATGAAGTGAGGTTCACTAAGACGGTGCGTGCATAGATCGAATGTTGGACACATGTGTAGTGAATGCCAGAAGGTCCCCAATAACAAAGAACTCTACAAACCTTCATAATTTCAAGTACAAAGCAAAAGGAAATTTGCACAACATGAGATAAAATAGACAAATTGGGTGCAATCTCCCCCTATGCCTTCCATGAGTGTTTCACAAGGCATGTATTTATAGATTTATTAATCTTCAAGCTAAAAAATAGTCCACTTTACAAATAGCATGCTTTTGCGTTTGCATTTGCATTTGCCCAAATATAGAATAAAGTGTTTGAGCAGCATAAAGCGACCAAAAATTGAGCTGCACCCAAATACAATTATGAGATAATAAATTATTTTGTTGAGTGTCTATGTATTTATAAAATGATAAAATATTTTGTCAAGCGCCTTAGTAAATAAGCACGTCTAAATAATTATTGGTGCCACGCCTCCACTAATAAGATGCGTGCTTATAAAAAATAATAATTATTGTCGGCATTTGGATTAATGCCATCGCCCAGTGCTACCCAGCGCCATTGCTACTTGCTCTACACATCAACTGAAGCATTCACAATTGTCAGTAAATAAATATATAAAACCCAACAAAAGTGAATACCTAGCAGTCTTCAGCTACAAAATAATTAAATAGATTGGAACTCTATCCTAACCTTAATTTAATTCAAGTGCACACTCCAAACACGTAAATGTCCATTAATTTAATATGTATTTTACGGAATCACCCACGTGCACATTAAATTAATTTGACGCTCGAAAAGGATAAGCGTCCCCGTCAACTTCTTGCACAAGAAATCCACCTTGTGTACGAGTCCCGGCAAATAAATAGTTTTACGGAATCCACCGTGAAATATGCCTCTTGGCATCATATACTCGCAGGGTGGAATAGCAATTGTCCTCAATTACTATTAGCTGAATGTGGAGCCAGTAGTGAGGGGTAAGCACTGAGGTCGCGGGCGTGCATCCATTGGGCCTCTTGAACAGGATGATTTTTAAACTTAACCAAATACCTAGAATATCTATGGCCAATTCTAGTGGTCATAAAGTTAGTGTCTAAATAGTTTTAGGTTCAAGGATTTCAGTTTCTTCTTCTAACAAAGTAGGGTTTTCATAGACAGGGTGGATAGGTAATTGGCCTCTAAAGGGTCATAACAAACTAATATGAAAAGTATTATGGATCTTCCAATGTTTGGGTAGTTCTAATTTAAATGCATTGTCATTTATCTTGTGAATTATTTTCAAAGGTCCATAAAACCTAGGTGCTAATTTAACAACAGGGTGTTTCTCAATACTTTTCAATCTTCTCTTTTCAATGAGTAACCAAACATAATCACCAACATTGAAACTCATGGCTTTTCTTTTCTTATTAGCTTGTTTAGTGTATTATGGCTGGGCTTTCGCAATCATATCTTTAACTTGAGCAAAAATAGTAATGGCGGTCAGAAATTTGTGGTTGACTAAGGAGATGTTTAATACTTTGCTGGTTAGTTTTAATCATACATTTGGATCCCATCGTATAGTATTTCCATTGACATAAGGCTTGAACTACAACTAACAATTCTTTATCGTAGGTGGAATACTTCAACTCAGAAGGTTTAAGTTTGCAACTAGAATAGGCTATGGGATGTGAATCTTGCATGAGGACAACTCCTATTCTTGATCCGCTAGCATCAGTGGACTACTAGAAGAATGGTCGACTGAAATCAAGTAATTACAAGACAGCTACATGTGTGAAAGCATGTTTCAACAAATCAAAAGACTTTTGCTGGTTGTCAGACCAATGATACACAACACCTTTCTTTAACAGTTTCGTCAAAGGCAATGCAAGCAGTGAAAAATTTCTCACAAATTTTCTATAAAAGCTGGCAAGGCCTAAGAAAGAATGTAACTCATGCACATTTTTAGGGATTGGCCAATTCAAATTTGGCTCTATCTTTTTAGGATCAACGTGAATACCATCAGAAGAAACAATGTGACCTATGTATTCAATCTGGGTTTGGAAAAACTCACTCTTGTCAGGGTTAGCATAGAATTGATTCTCTTTCAATAATTTGAAAACTAAAGATAGATACTAACAATCCTCATTCTCATCCTGACTGAAAACCAAAATATCATCAAAGAAAACAATCACACAATTCTAACACTTCAAAAATATACGATGCATCATACGACTGAATGTAGTTGGTGCATTGGTCAAACTGAAAGGCATAACAAGAAATTCATAATGACCAAACCGAGTTCTAAATGCAATCTTAAAAATGTCAGGTGTATCCATGTGTACTTGATGATATCCAAACTTGAGATCTATCTTGCTAAAAATAGTGGTCCCTTGGAGTTTATCCATGAGGTCGTCTACCCTAGGGATCGGATATCTATTCTTAACAGCGATTTTGTTTAGGGCACGATAGTCAATGCACATCCTATAGGTATTATTTTTCTTCTTAACTAATAGGACAGGTGCATCAAAATGAGAACTACTGAATCTAATGAGTCTTCGGATCAACAATTCCTCAACTTGTGTTTGGATTTCTTTTTGTTCAATCTAATTGTGTCTATAAGGTGATTTACATGGTGGTTGAGAACTTGGAATGAAATCTATTTTATGGTCTTCATGACATGTAGGTAGTAAACCAGGTGGTAAATCAACAACAAAACAATCTTTAAACTGTGAAAGAAATTGTGCATGCCTAGGATGCATCTTATTTTCCTTAGCTTCAATTTCATTCACCCATACTAAATATGATTTACTACCTTTTCTCAATGCATGTTTAGCATGTATGTGACTAAGCAATGGAAAATTATCAAAGGTGTGCAATCCATGTAATGTGATTTGGTTTCTCTTAAAATGAATTCTCATGGAATGTGTGGAATAATCTATGTCATGGTTATATTTGTGACGCCAAGGCATTCCTAAAATAATATCACTAGCTTGCAAAGGCACAACCAATAAATTTCTACGTTGAACATAATCACCGATTTTAATCTCTAAATCATGCACTTCTTGTGTACCATTGTATCTAGTGCCTAAGAATGTAGTCTTTATGCGATAATGAGTTGGAATAATAGATAAATTCAATTCTTTTACCAACTTTGTGGAAATAAAATCATGCGTGCTTACATCATCATGCAAAACAATATTTTCTTGACCATGCACAAAACATTTCATTGTTAATAACGAATGAGGATTTAGCATAATTGGTAAAGCATTTGAAGCATCGCCGATATCATCATCTTCAATGAAGTTTGGCATATCTTCATGGTCCTCGTCATCAGTTGCTTCCAAGTAATTGATTTGAACAGGTTGCTTCTTGGACTGACAGTTGGCTGCTAAGTGTCCAGGCTGATGACACTTGTAGCAAACTATAGGCTTTACTTGAGACATTGTTGGTAAGGGTTGGAAGTTTGGATATATTGGGATTTGGCTGGAGGGAAGGCTTAGGGTTTGAATTAGCAATTGATGGTAAAGGAAGAGATCGAGTATAGGGTTTATGGAAAGAAGAAGGAACAAAGCAATTTTGATTGAATTTTTGGAAATTAGAATTGAATTGCTTTGTACCAAAGTTACTATTAACCAAAAGGTGTTGCAATCGCTTTTCTTGTCCACGAAATTTATTCTCCACATTATGCGCTAAAAAAATTGCATCCTCCAAATTCTTTGGCTTGAACATATTCACTTCCGCATAGAAGTGACCAAGCAAACTGGACATGTACTTGTGTTTGTGGGTCGCCTCAGGAACATCTTCAAGCATTCGAAGTTGAAGTAAGGCACTCTAGAAATGCTCAGTGTATTGCGAGATGGATTCATGATCTCTTTGTTGCAGGAGATCTTGCTGTTTGATGGCTTTTTCATGGAATTGAGACGGAAAAAGATTCTGCACAAATTTCTTTTGAAAGACTTCCCAAATAGAGGGACAATCAACACTCTTGCAGACAACAGTCCACCATAATGATGCTCTGTCTGCTAAATGGTTAGTGACGCATTTAAGTTTATCTTTTTCAGCATATTGCTCTTCATGAAAATAGTCGTCAAACTAACTAATGAAATTTCTTTTACTTATCTTGGCCTCTTTCATAAGAGCCTGTGCATCGAGCGTCGCATCAATAGTACATTGAATGACATTTCAGGTTGCGTCTTGCTTGACAACAAATTGTTGAACTGTAGCCAATTGTGCTTGCAAGTTTTGACATTTCCTTCGCTCTTCTTGAAGTTGCATCATGATTAGATCCAATTTCTATTCCATAGTCAGCTCTGGCAAATCGCCTTCGCCCATAAAATCGTCCATGTTATGATCCAACATCCTGCAAAAACCTCAAACAACCTCACACACTTAAAATCTCGTTAAAAGGATGAGTGAAGCTCAAATTTGGGTTTAATAGGCTTGCTTTTTATGGCTTTTTGTTTAAAGTTCTATGTCTCCTCTGTGAAAAATGACTTGAAAAAGTGGTCCTTTACCTGTTGCAAGAGGTCCTTCATGATCTAAGTGCATGGATGGTGGTTCTTCACCACCAAGAACATGCCTATGTTGTCAATTCGACCTGTAGAGCCCATTCGTTCTAGGAGCTTCTCATTCGTGCGAAATGGCAAGTGATTGGAAGCTCTTGATCTCAGCTCCGCTCTGATACCATTGGTGCATAGATCGAATGCTGGATGCATGCGTAGTGAATGCCGGAAGGTCCCCAAGAATAAAGAACTCTACAAACCTTCATAATTTCAAGTACGAAGCAAAAGAAAATTTACATGACATGAGACAAAAGAGACAAATTGGGTGCAATCTCCCCCCATGCCTTCCTTCCGTGAGTGCTTCACAAGGCATGTATTTATAGATTTATTAATCTTCAAGCTAAAAAATAGCCCACTTTACAAATAGCATGCTTTTGCATTTTTCCAAATATAGAATAAAGCATTTGAGCAGCATAAAGCGACCAAAAATTGGGCTGCACCCAAACACAATTATGAGATAATGAATTATTTTTCTGAGTGCATATGTGTCTATAAAATGATAAAATATTTTATCGAGTGTCTTAGTAAATAAGCGCATCTAAATAATTATTAGTGCCACGCCTCCATTAATAAGATGCGCGCCTATCAAAAATAATAATTCTTGTCGGTATTTGGATTAATGCCATTGCCCAATGCTACCTAGCGCCACTGCTACTTGCTTTACACATCAACTGAAGCATTCACAATTGTCAATAAATAAATATATAAAATCCAAAAAAAGTGAATACCTAGTAGTCTTCAGCCTACAAAATAATTAAATAGTTTGGAACTCTATCCTAACCTTAATTTAATTCAAGTGCACACTCTAAACGTGTAAACATCCATTAATTTAATATGTATTTTATGGAATCACCCGATGTTGAATCACCCATGTGCACATTAAATTAATCTAATGCCCGAAAAGGATAGGCATCCTCGTCAACTTCTCGCACAAGGAATCCACCTTGTGTACAAGCCCTGGCAAATAAATAGTTTTACGGAATCCACCAAAAAACCTCAAGGAATCCATCATGGTCACGAAATCCACCGTGAAATATGCCTCTCCTGGCATCAGACAATGCTGGCAAAGTTGTTGGTAAAGGAGAAAGGAGGAAAAACCTATATGAGATAAGTGCTCTTATAGCCACCGCTGGTGTGGGCACAAGTAAACTTTGGCATAAAAGATTTGGTCACGTTGGTTTTACAGTGTTGAAGGAGATGCATAAGCAAGGTATGGTTGCTTACCTACTTGCAGTAACAGAATGAAGGAACCATGTGAAGCTTGTATGATGGGCAAGCGTCAGAGAAAGGAATTTCCATAAGAAAGCAAGAACATAGCAAAGGCTCTGTTAGAGTTGGTGCATGCTAACTTGTGTGGTAAAATGCCTACAAAAGCCTTGGGATGATCTTCTTATTTTATGTTGATCGTTGGCAACTACAATAGGAAGATGTGGTTATACTTCCTTCATGATAAGGTTCAAGCTTTTGGTAAGTTTAAAGAATGGCTAAAACTTGTTAAGAATGACAAAGTGTAAAGAAGTTTAGAACAGATGTGGTGGTGGTGAGTTCAACTCAAAGGAGTTTGAAGACTTTTGCAAGAGCAAAGGGATTATCTTGCAGAGGCTTCATAGAACTATATAGACCTTTCTTATTGGTTAGGGAGACGCCACTATCCAATACCCATGAGTTAGTGTTAGATATTTCTTGCAGTGAGAAACACACTTCGTCAATGGTTACCATGAATAACTCCAACTCTGCTCCAACTGTATTGGTTGTCTCCTTCTCTTTAGTCTTCACGGTGCCATTGTTTTTATCTACCTTCTTGACACGACAATCTACAATTGCATGTCCATTCTTCTTGTAGCCAAAGTACTCTCCTTGAAACTTTTTCTTACCACCCTTCAGTGATGAATACTTGAGTTGTCTCTCCTTCAACAAACTTCTCTACTGCTCATTGATTCTCCAAGTACTTTACAATGTTACACGAGAATATGATGGCTTATTTCATTGTTAACCATCCTACCCCCAAGAATACCACCAATTACTTTGGTATGCTCTAAAACTCAACCTTTTGATCCAAAGACATGTTTATTATTTTAGACTCGGGCTCTTTGAAGCAAGCTTTCCAACCATATGATATGCAGTCATCACAAAATTAAGCATGAACTTTATATTTATCCCCAACCATACAAGCCTGAGAAGAAGGTTAGTGCTATGACACAATTGTTTGGTTCTCATAGAATGTGTTCTTTTACATCATTAACATACTTGTCTCGATAAGAAACATGGATAAGGTCCAACATGTCAAAAAAAACCTTAATGGTCTTGATTTGGGCACCATGAGACTTCTATATATGCTCAACTCCATGCTCAGCTGGTTGTATCATATCATCTTTCATCCTTGGAGTGAGGGAGATTGGAAGCACTAATGCAATGGGTCATCATTGTGATGGTGCCCTACTAGTATTGTGTTACACGTCTCATGATTCATATCATGGATTCCATTTCCCATTCATTCTAAAAATCTTGTGTGCTCTTTTTTTCAAGTTTCAATGTTCATACTTTCTCTTCCACAGTTCTAATTGCTCATGCATTGTCACATAGTGTGGAATGACAAGTGCTGCTATTTTATGGGCTCTTACTAATAGTTTTTTGTCTTAAATCTCTGTGCTTTTTGGTACTAGAGCTTTCTAAACTTGAGTTTTAGCTTTCTACCCTTCTGAAATGATTGGCAATGTCATGGGATTCTTGACATGGAGTGAAAATTGGGTATGCTCTATCTTATAGAAGAGTTCATGCATTGTCTATAGAAGGGTAAGTGATAGACCTCTTGGTCAATGGACTTCTCTGCCTTTCTCATTATCATGATAATAAGAGTTAGTCAAGTGGAGTCTCGGGAGTTAATGACCATGTGGCTTTGAGTAGTGATTAGTAGTCATCACAGATTTAGGGGCACCAATAGAACTAATTGGGCAATTGCTATCCAATGTGGCCACGAAGGAGAAGGCTATGGCATGCTAACTAGGAGAGGACACAAGGGAAATGTAGGTGGAATATCCAAAGAAAGTAAGTAAGTAGGAGGCTCATGCATTGGAGAGGAGAGAGGAGAGTATTGAGGCTATTTTGAACAGGGGAAAACAAGGGAAGAGAAGGTAGCAAGTTGTCCTTGAAGATCTTCATCTCTTACAAGGTCTTTGAGATTATCTCTCACTTGATTCTTGGTCTGAACATCAAGGGAGCCTTCCTTGATTATCAAAGAGGAGATTTGATGAGTTTATTCTCTTCATGTGGATTGTTTTGGGCTATGAATAACAATCAAGAACATGGCAACAAATTGAAAATGGAGATTTGAAGCTTAAATAGGGCTTCTCCTAAGTTTTGCTGTTTGATTCCTGATATTTACCTTTGGTAGACATAGTATGGACAACAAAGATAGAGTTTTTCTTGGATTTGGGACAACATCTATACCATGTTTTGCTGTTGTAATAAAATTGTAATTACTGGGCAAAAGTGCTTCTGAAGGCATGTAGAGGGTATTTACAGGGATTTATGCATTCCGAATCATGTCTTATATATGGTGGTGCCACCTATCATGTTCCATGAACAAATTGATGTATGCATGAGATTTTGAGGTATCACCTATAGCTTTTGGATTATGTTCAATAGAGATTATTCATGTATTAGTATGTATACTGAATCATAGTCTTAGTTTGAGTTGGGGCTATCATGCCAAGTGTGTGCATGTGCCTTTGTCTTAGGCATATATACAAGGTCCATGATATGTATTGTAGATTGATTACTCTCTTAAGCTGTATGAAATGAACTTACTCGATCTCACTTCTATTTATTTCCACATTAAATCTTCCAAATTCCAAAATCTCTTTCTTTTATCTTGTTCAATTTCTCAATCTCCCCACACCCTTCTGTCTCTTACCCTTGCGGTAGAGCTTCAAACCCACACAATGTGACATTAGTGAACTCGACATGAAGGTCGATAGAAGTAGTGTAATGTCAAGACCTAAAACATGCCCCTCAATGCGCCGCTAACACAGTCAAATAGTGCATAATTAACTGTAGTAATTAGCTAGTGCCATAACTATGCAAGATGTAAGTAGATGTAACTAATTAAATGCCATAAATGATGAGCCAATAGCCATGTGAGGGTCATGATGAACTAATTGAAGTCATGTGGATCTATCTAGCTAGGTGGTCCATCATCAATATCTACATGTGTTGAGCTTGTTATATCAACACTCCCTCTCAAGATCAGTTGTATCTCTTGCAAGTAAACTTTGAAATCTTGGAATTTTCTATGTAGCCCTCAATATGCTTTCCCCTAGCATGGAACACATGGTTCATAGCCAACTATGTGTGCCACTCATGTTGTCCCAATGAATGACAATTTGACCATCTACCTATATATAGCAAACAAATTTGATAGCTATACCACCTCAAATCCCACCATAGAAACACATTTTTACTTAGCCTCAATAGTTGATAGAGCAATTGTAGGTTGCTTTTTGTTGCTCCAATTGACTGTTGCACTACCAAGTGAAAATATGTATATATTTCCCTACCTCATAAAAAATCCCATAATGCAAAGTAGACTTTACATATCTACTTATCGATCACATTGCATCCAAATGAGGCTTTCTACGTGCCTAAATAAATTGACTCACAAGCCAAATTGTCTTTGGGACAACCAAATACCGTCATCACATCTAATTATCTTAATGCAAGGAAACTATTTGAGCTCACCAAGATCCTTCATCTTGAATTATTTTTTCAAAATTTCGTTGACTCTAACAATCCATTTGTTAATATCTCCTATAGTAATCAAGTCTTCCACATAGATGACTATGATGACCAAACTTGCATCCTCCTTCCTTGGGTAAAGTGAGTGATTTGCATCAAAATCATAGAAATTGATCTTGAGAGATACTATCCAATATTGTTAGACAATGCTCTAATAGGTGCTTGCATTTGCACATGCAATGCTTCCTTTAATATACACATACATATGGGATCCATATACACCTCTTCTTGAAAACTATCATGGAAGAAGGCATTCTTTACATCCATCTATTGTAAGGTCCAACCATTGGCTATTGGGAAAGCAATCGCACATCTAATAGTTGCCATCCTAGCAATTGGGTGAAACTGATTTTCATGAATTATGCCATATGAATGACCATAGCCTTTAGCAAGGGACATTGTGTCAAGAAATGTATAATATCCCCCACCCCACATAGGAATTCTCCCTCCCTACAAAAATATGCACCCCCTATGGATATTGTGCAGCAAATATCTAAGTTTTGCCATGGCCTGAACACTCCTCTGAACCACCGTCTAGAAGTAATGCGTCCAACGGACTTGCAAGATGCATTACTTCGAGCAAAGCCAATCGTCCAAGAACTTAATTCGGGCAAGTGTGACAAAGATGATTCCTGAGATTAGGACAAGAGATGCCACATGTGCGGAGTATGGGAATAATTTCATGTTTGCTTCATGGCTTGATTAAGAGCTAGTACAAGAAATTAATCATAAGGATTAAAACTAAGATGTCCTGAGATCCGTCCAATAGCTATGACTTTCACCAATCCAATTCAGGATTGGGTTATTGATTGATGTAAGTGACCTATATAACTTACGTCGCATACAATGTTTGAACCCTTAACATATGCCTTAGCCAAAGGAAGGGAGTGTTAGGTAAAATTTACATAGAATCGCTCTTTGATCCCAAGGGGGAGAGCAAATATGCAACGGAAAGGTTATCGCGACTATTCTTGCAATGTTGGAAAAGAATACCATTTTTTTTGTTGGATTGATCAAACAATGTTCTAAGTGCTTTTACATTCAACTGATTGTTGGAATGTTGTTTGGATGATTATTCCAAGTGCTTGTGATTGATGATAAATTCATGGAAGGGGTCTGTGATGACAAGTTGCCATGGGAATAAATGGATTTTTTCTTGGAAGATGATATTAGGTTAATTGCCTTGATTGTTCTTGATTCTTAATTGGATTAATTAAGGAAATGATATTTTGCGTGAGTGGATCATCTTCAAGATCGCACCGTAGATTAACTTGAAAAGGGCATTGCTCGATTCACAGGCGGAAGGTCGAGCGGTGAAAAGGCCAACCACAGAAATGGGGTTTTACTCCTAGGCAACTTGGGGTCAGGTGGAGCTGTGGACACCCCTTGCTAGTCCGGAACGGAGTTGAAGACTGCCGTGAGTCCAATGTTTGTGGCGTTGAAAGATCCTATTCTAAATAATGGATGGAATTTGTGGTGCCATGTAATTTAGACTAGGTACTTCTGCAGGCCAGAAGGGATACATAATTTCTCTTGTATGGGCATGAGACAAAGATTAACTGGAAAATAAGTTAAGGAACTTGTTTGTCAAAAGGACTGTTTGCTCTGTTTTTGTGTCTGTGCTATAAATTATGCAAACAAACCATGTTCCTTAAAAGGCATAATTAAGGAAGCTAGTTTGAAATGCCACACATAAATGTGATATGACCTAATTACATAACTAAAGAATGCCTACTAAGGGAAGTGGGTGGGCGGAACCCCCAACAGGTCTATCCTACAGTAGGGTGGTCCCAAAGAACTAGGAGGCTTCTCACAAGGTTTTACCATTGTTCGACCCTTAGGTATTGTTAGGTTAGATCCTAATTCGTGCCGTTTTAGGGGACCGGAATGAGGCTATGCCCTACTGGCAGAGAGGTTGAGCGGCACATCCCTCTCGTTTCCCATTCTCTTTGAACCAAGTGCGGCATGGATCTGCATCGGTTTGGGTATCTCTACATAAACTAGGATGTCTAGGGCTCGATGCTAGAATGCTGTCAGGAGACCTTGACCACTAGGAACCCAAAATCAGGTCGATCGTAGTAGTGGGTTCAACCGCAAATGTTCTACTGCGAGGCGGACTCGAGAAAACCTAGGTGACAAACCCTGTGACATTCCTCCATGGGAGTGCCGACGTTGTCATTTAGACTCGTGGACCGCTAAAACATGCGTGGACAACTGATAGGTGGGCATGCTACAAAATGAGGTATGCTCTGATCCCATATCAAGAAATGATTTCTATGGAGGAAAACCAGAGAGATAGTAGTGTTTGCAACCGAAAACATAGAGCGTGTATTATAAAAATTGAGAGAGAAGAGAAACTCAAAAAACATAGAAGAAGATGATGATGAAGCACTGAATCATGCTAAGTGAATCAAGTTGATATACCAAAATAGAAGATGTGAACATAATTGCACTATCCTATCTCAATCAGGCAACAACACTTGTAGGAAATCTACATAGTGAAGGGAGAAAAACGTAGTCCTTCAAAGGATGGAATTTCAAAGTAATCTAAATATGAAGAAAAGTTGTCAAAGGAGTGAAATACAATCCTCAAATGCCATTGCAGTTGAGGAAGTGTGTTGCTAGCTACTACGAATGTGTACTCTAGAAGATGAGGATCAATAAGATGGGCTACCAAATGAGGAAATCCAACCCTTGATGGAGCAAGAATTGAAATGGCAAGGCTATCTTGAATGCTAGACTATGAAATATAGCTTGAGTGGCTGACGCAAGGTAGAGAGCATTGCCACTAGGTAGAGAGAGGTGATTTGGTAGAAAAAACACAGATGCTTTTTTTGATTACAATTGGAGATGATGGAAGCCAGCTAGCGGAAGAGAAGTTGTAGCCAAAAATGTAGGTAGAATGGATGCCAAATGGTGGAGATGTTCAACATGTGGAGGAAGAGATCATGTAGCCCAAAAATTAGCGTGAAAGGTGCTTGGTATAGGGAGAGATGTGGATCATGAATTGCAACATTATTTTGGTAGGGTGTGAGCAACAATGGAGAGAGTGTGTGTGACAAAATGTCAAAAGGAATGAACATGGGATTCATGAATGTCTGGAGTCAATGCCATATATATAGTTATAAACTATCTAGAGTGTCACACACAGAAGTCTCTTGCATGGCATGTTGACTTTCTCTTAACGTGCCTTGAAAGCTTCCTTGGGACTATAAATGGAAACCAAAATAGGAATGAAGGATGTGGAAATTTGCTAAATGATATGATTTCTCAACACCCCCTCTTTTGTTAAAAAAGGAGCACAAAAAAGGAGTCAGAGAGAAGAAGAAGTTACACTCCGATGGTATGCAAAGCAAAGGTCAAAATTGACACTCTTTGGTGGTATGACCATTCTTGTAGTAGTAGGAGCACTCGGTGCCCTGCCTACCTCACATGCAACAGCTTATTCAGGGCACATTGAGAGGGTTCTTTGGAAATATCAGTTCCTTCGCTGAACAGTTTAGTGTCAGGGGATGCCATTCCTTTCCTTTGTAACGACATCCATTAGTAGAAGCCATAGCACTAGAGGGTCAACCTATAAAAGGGAGGGTGGGAAGGAGAAGAAGAGATCAGTATCTCCCAATGATGTGGTAGAAGTTGGGGGGATCAAGAGTTGATGCTAAACTTGTAACTTGTCTTTTCCTTCTTTGATGTAGAGGATCTTGTTTGCTCTCTAAGAACCTTTGGTTCTAATACCGTGTCTAAAGATAACTACACTATCCTATCTAAATCAAGTGGTAGCATCTATAGGGAATCTACACAATCTAGGGAGCAAAACATAGTCCTCGATCAATGGGATGTCAAAGTAATTTGATGATAAAGGACAAATGTCAAGGGAGCAAAAGAAATCTTCAGATGCCATTGGAGTCAAGAAAGTGTGCCACCAACTAACGAATGTGTACTTAAAAATGAGGATCATCATTGGAAATCCTATCAGATCAGGAAATCCAACCCTTAATAAAGCAGGAAAAAATGCAGGTTTCTAAGGTAGCAAGCACCTACCAGAGCCATCATGGATGCCAACTATGAAACATAGCATGAGAGGTAAACAGCACCATGCCACCGCACAAATCAAACCATGAATGAGCTAGGTAGAGGTTGCAAATAGCTTGTTGGCCACAAAAACTTGGAAGAAAACTCTCCTTCTCACCAAGAATCCATTGCTCCAAGAACACACAAGAGGAAGGCACGCAAGAAATTGAACAATGCTTCCATCCTCACTCTCCATTAGATTAGGTAATGAAGCACAAGAGAGAAAGAAACAAGAATGAGAAAGATGAGAGTTGTGCCAAAATATGAGAGGGAGAAATGAAGCGTGAGAGGAGAAGATAAAGGAAGAGAGAGGGTGTAACCACCTCAACCTCCCACCTCCTCAAATCACCCGACAAGCCTCTTCCTTTTCTTTTCTTGATAAAATTGAATTTGCATACATCTTGGCTAAGGTCTAAAGACCCTTCAATTTTTGAAATGGGACAAAAAGTGTTTGACCTTTCTTTTCCTTTTTTAATGTGAGTCTTTTGGACTACACATTTTACATTACTTCATAAATGATATTTTACAAGAGAGTACAAAAGCAAAATGTCAATTTCAATTTCATAGAAGATGTTTCCATGTTGAGCACATTTTGGTGCCTATATTTGGACTGACTTCCTGGTTATCAAGAGGCTGATGATAGGTGGAGAGCATTGCTACTAAGTAGAGAGAGGTGATCTAGTAGCAAAAATGGAAGTGCCTATTGATGCGAAATGGAGATGATGGACACTAGTTGGAGAAAGAGAAGCTACAACCAAAACATAGGTACAATTTGACACCAAATGGTGGAGATGGTCACTAGGTGGAGGATGAGAATAAGTAGCCCAAAACACAACATGGAAGGTAGGGTGCATAGTGCAGGGAGAGATGTAGACCACAAATTGCAATATCCTCCAAATGGGGTGTGAGCAGTAGTGGAGAGGATTAGAGCATCAAAAGGAATGAATGTGGAAATGATGAGAATGGGATGTCAATGCCATATATATAGGCATATATTGTCTAGAGTGTCACCCCTAAAGTCTCTCAAATGGCACTTCGACTATCTCAGAAGAAGGTGCTATGAAATCCTTTTTGGGGATATAAATGGAAACCAAAATAGGAATGAAGGAGTGGAAATTGTACTAAATGATATGAATTTCCAACATCTTGCTTGTACCTACTAACTATACCATTTGCATTGTGCTTAATCTTATAGATCCACTTATAATCAATATATGTATTGTCCTTAGCCAGCTTAAGGCCCTAGCTTTTGGCCACAAATAGGCTATAAGCTTGGTGAAAGAAATCCCCTTAAGTAGCCCCCTAACAAGCAACCCCCTTGCTTAACAATAGAGTTTGACACTCATTGATTGCAAGGTAAAATAATTGATGAATTTAATGGACCCAATATATCTTAGTGCTTGCTCTTAATTTGCTTCAAGAAATCTCTGCTTCTTACCTTCAATCTTCAATAGTTTGCTTCGATAATGGATGCACAACCTCATGGCCATGAGGATGGTGGCTCTAATAGCAACTGAAAAGAAAAGAGAATCATGGAGGCTCAAAGACAAGATAGGCCATAGGTTTAAGAGAGCAAAGAAAACCACATACATTCTATTGCATAAGCTTGCCTCTTCAAATAGGCACACGAGCACACTGGATACATTGCATTAATTTAGTTTGACTTGTCATCTCAGATCCTTATCCTTCCAACTGAGCATCCTCATCTCTCCACACTCTAGAGACTAGTTCATATTACATTTGCATACAAAGAAGGCACCACTCTTACATACACACAAACAAATGTTTCAAAATTCATAGTATGTGCAATGCTAACTATCAAACACTTATAAAAAGGGTTAGCTAGACATAAATTACTAGTATTCCCCAACATTAGAAAGTGGCACATGAGTTTTACATGTTAAGGAGAGAAGGAAATATTTCAACCTAGTTTCTGAGGTTTCACCTTCTAGGCAATCAGTCAATTTCTCTCGCAACATAGGGTCAGCAACATTCAAGAACAACTCAACTTTTTGCATGTCTAATGACTACCAATCATCCACATCCAACTAAGCATAGCATCTTTCAAATTTATGCAACAAAGGTGTAACAACAAGACCCTTGTTAGGTTCTTCCACCCAATCTTAAAGGTAATCTAATCAGTATCTCTTCGATACTATTTAGTCAATTGTTCTTGCAATGGATGCATAGCAAGGAAGGAAAAATACAAGTTCCATGCATCTTGAGGAACCACATGAAAAATCATCTTATTTACATATAGTTGTGATAGGCTAATACATTCTGCCTCTTACACTGCTTCATATCATGTCCCACATCTTGCAAAGCATGCATAGCCACAACATCAAGTTCTCTAGAATCATGTCTTCTTTATTGTTGTTGGGCTTTCTTTGCTGTGAGTGCAATAGCAAGAGCACTTGCTACATAATATCTAATGAACCAAGAGCTGATGAATTCCCCATGATTATACTACTTCCACTTACCTTCATGTCGGGTTCAAAGCATGTAGGGTTGAAGGTCTATCGTAGGGGTAAGTGATAGAAAGAAGGGTGTAGGGAGACTGAGAGATGGAACAAGATAAAAGAAAGAGAATTTGGAATTTTGAAGATTTAATGGAGACAAATAGAGGTAATATTGAGTGACTTCATTTCATACAAGTCAATGGAGCAATCAATCTACATTACATTTGGTAGATCTTATAGTAGAAATGCCCAAGACAAAGGCATAGACACGCACCTGGGATGATAGCCCAACACAAAGTGAGAATATGATTGAGTGTACATACTAATACATGAATAATCTCTACTAAACATAATCCAAAAGCCGTAATAACACCTCAAAATCTCATGTATACACATCAACTTGTTGATGGAACATGACAGGTGGCACCACCATAAACAAGACATAAATTGGAATGCATAAATCTCTATAAATTCCCTCTACATGCCTTCAAAAGCATTTCAACTCTATAATTAAAGTTTTATTATGGCAACAAAGCATGGTATAGATGCTGTCCAAAATCCGAGAAAAACTCTATCTTTATTTTCTATACTGTGTCTACCAAAGGTAGAGATCAAGAATTAAGCAATAGAACTCAAGAGAAGCCCTATTTGAGCATCAAATCTCCATTTCCCACCTATTGCCCTATTCTTGAGTGTTATTCATGGCCAAAAAAGTCCACATGAAAAGCATAAACCCATCAAAACTCCTCTTTGATGATCAAAGAAGGCTCCCTTGATGTTTGGGATCAAGAATCAAGAGAGAGATTGTCTCAAAGACCTTATAAGAGATGAAGATCTTCAAGGATAGCTTGTTGCCTTCTATTCCCCTATTATGCCTTGTTTAAAATAGTTCCAATACTCTCCTCTCGAATGCATGAACCTCCAGCTCACTTACTTGGTGACCATCTCCACCATTTGGTGTCGGATTGTATTTACATTTTTTGCTACAGCTTCTCTTCCTCCACCTAGCATCCATAATCTCCATTTGGCATCAGTAGGCACCTACATTTTTTTTTGCAAGATCATCTCTCTCTACTTAGTGACAATGCTTTCCATCTAACATCAACCTCTCATGCAATGTTTCATAGTCTGACATTTCCTTATCATCCAAGACCACTCTGGCAAGCACTTGCTATGTCAGATACCTGCATTTTTCAAGTTCTTGCTCCATTACGGGTTGGATTTCCTCATTTGGTAGGCTGTCCTATGATGATTTTTATATTCTAGACTACGCATTTGTTAGCTAGTGACACACTTCCTTGATTCCAATGGCATCTGAGGATTGCTTTTGCTCCCTTGACAATTCTCCTTCATCTTCAAATTACTTCGACATACCATTGCCTAAGGACTATGTTTTTCTCCCTTTATTGTGGATATTCCCTACAAATGCTACCACTTGATTCAGACATGACAGTGCAGTTATCTTCAGAGCTTCAGTTCCATTGTATAAGCTTGATTCACTTAGCATGATTTAGCACTTTATCATCTATTTCTTTTGTGTTTTTTGAGTTTCTCTTCTCTCTTGGTGTTTTCCATATACACTATGTGTTTCGCCCTACAGCCCCTACTATCTCTCTAGTTTGGGTATTAGAGCATACCTCATTTCTTGACATGGTATTAGAGCCAAAGGTTCTCAGAGAGCCAAAAAGATCCTCTATATCAAAGAAGGAAAAGATAGGTTGCGGGTTCTTTGGCATCAACTCTTGATCCCCCACTTCTACCACATCATGGAGAGATACCATTATCTTCTCCTCTCGCCCACCCTTCCTTCTATAGGTTGACACTTTGGTGCTATGGCTTCTCCTGATGGACAGCCCACCTCCTTCATTCCTATTTTGGTTTCCATTTATAGTCCCAAGGAAGCTTTCAAGGAACCTTAGGAGAGAGTTGGGGTGCCATCTAAGAGACTTCTATTGTTGACAATCTAGATAGTTTATGCCTATATATCTGGCATTTACTCCAACCATTAATTATTCATTCCTTCTAACATTCAATCACTCTCTTTCTCTCCATTGCTACTCACACCCCACCTAGAGAATTTTGGAGTTCATGGTCTACATCTCTCCCTACACCAGGCACCTTTCACAATGTGTTTGGGGTTGTAGATTCTTTTCCTCCACGTGTTGAACATCTCCACCATTTGGCATCAGGTTGTACCTACATTTTTTGTTTTAGATTTTCTTCCTCCATGTGGCTTCCATCATCTCCATTTGGCATTAGCAAGCACTTGTGTTTTTACTACGAAATCACACCTCTTTACCTAGTGGCACTGCTCTCCACCTAGTGTTAGCCTCTTAGGCTGTGTTTCATAGTCTGTAGCATCTGCAATAGTCTAGCCTTTGTAGTTCTTACTCCATCAAGGGTTGGATTTCCTCATTTGGTAGGCCATATTGTTGATCCTCATCTTCTAGAGTATGCATTCGTAGTAGTTGGTAACACACTTCCCCGACTCCAATGGCAACTGAGGACCATGTTTCTCTCTCTCGACAACTGTTCTTAATCTTTAGATTACTTCAACATTCCACTACTCGAAGGACAACATTTTTCTCCCTTCATTGTTTAGATTTCCTACAAGAGTTTTTGCTTGATTCAGATAGAACAGTGCAATTATCTTTACATCTTCCACTCTACTATATTAACTTGATTTACTTACCATGATTCAGTGCTTTATCAACATCTTCTTCTATGTTTTTTGAGTTTTTATTCTCTCTCAATGTTTGTTGTACATAGTCTATGTTTCCCCTTGCACACCCTCCTATCTCTTTGGTTTTCTTTCACAATAGTAATCATTTCTTGGCATGGTATCAGAGCATATCTCATTTCTTGACACAAGGTTGATTGCTAAAGGCTATGCTCATTTATATGGCATAAATCATGAAAATGAGTTCTGCCCAATTGCTAGGATGGAAATTGTCAGATGTGTGATTGATTTGCCAATAGCCAATGGTTGCACCTTACAATAAATGGATGCAGAGAATGACTTCTTGTATGAAAATTTACAAGAAGAGGTGTATATGGAGTAGCAGTACATTATGACTTTGATCATCCCATATGTATGTGTAGATTAAAGAAAATAGTGCATGCATTGATGCAAGCACCTATAGCATTGTCTAATAATATTGGAGAGTATCTCTCAAGATCAATTTCTAGGATTTTGATGCAAATCACTCACTATACCTAAGGAAGGAGGATGCAAGTTTGGTCACCATAGTCATCTATGTGGAAGACTTGATTACTATAGGAGATAGTAATAAATGGGTTGCTACAATCAATGGTATTTTGAAAAAGAAATTCAAGATGAAGGATCTTGGTGAGCTCAGATAGTTTCTTTGCATTGACATAATTAGGTGTGATGATGGTGTTTGGCTGTCCCAAAGACAATATGACTCATGAGGCAGTTTATTTAGGAACCTAGAAAGCCTCATTTGAATGCAATTTGATGCATAACTAGGTGTGTGAAGTCCACTTTTTATCATGGGATTTTTTATGAGGTAGTGAAAGATATACATGTATTTGGAGATAAAGATGTAGATTAGGCTAGTTTTATATATGATAAAAGATCTATCAGTAGATTTATGTATTCATTTGGTAGTGCAATAGTTAGTTGGAGCAATAAAAAGCAACCTACCATTGCTATATCTAGTATTATCAAGGCTAAGTACAAATGTGTTGCTATGGTGGGACTTGAAGTGGTATAGCTACAAAATTTGTTGGCTATGCATAGGTGGATGGTCTAGTTGTCATTCATCAGGACAACATGAGTGGCACACATAGCTAGCTATGAATTGTGTGTTCCTTGCTAGGGAAAAGCATTTCGAGATACATTAGCATTTTGTGAGAGAGAAGGTACTTCCAAGTGAGATTGACTTGGTATATGTTAGTACACATGATCATGTAACAAACATTTTTACAAAGGCCTGGGCTACATAGATTATTTCAACATTTCAAAGTTCACTTGGAAGAGATACAGTTGATCTTGAGGGGGATTGTTGATATAACAAGCTCAACACATGTAGATATTGATGGTGGACCACCTAGCTAGATAGGTCCACATGTCTTCACTTAGTACACTAGTCATCATCATGACCCTCACATGGCTATTGACTCATCATTTATTGCATTTCTATAGTTTCATCTACTTACATCTCGCATAGTTATGGCACTATCTAATTACTATTGTCAATTATGCACTGTTTGACTTAATAGGCAACTTTCCTCTATGTTATGTAGTATGTAAACTTGTGTTTATTGTTGTATGAGAAAGAAGAAAGGTAAGATAGCCAGAAAAGGTTTAGTCTCAATCTCTCTTCTTATGCCATTGAGTGAGGTTCTCCTTCTATATATATGTTGTATCAATGCATTGATTCAAGAAAATAACCCCACCACATAAGTTTTTCTATTTTCATCACATGCAATCCATGTTTTTTGAGCATGAGTAGGCTTTAATGTGAAAGGGGAGGTTCTTGTTGCTGGCTGATGCTCTAGATACTTGAGCTTTTTTTCCTATAGAGAAGGGTGACAAGAAGAAGATGGTAAAATGCTTCTTCCATGGAAAGATGGGGTAGTTTTGGAAGGACTTGAAGCTAGTAACTTTTCAAAAGAAGAATGGGAAGAAAGGGAAGGGTGACTCAAGCTCTTCATTATCCTCAAAATCAAGCTTTGCTTTTGATCACATGACTAAATTTGTGGTGATTGAGGAATCCATTTTCTAGCCCGAAGTGATTCCATCATCACTATGAGTTCCTAGTTTAGAGAGAGATTATCAGAGGGTCATGATGGGGCTGCTTGCTAATGATGGGGCAGCTTGCTAGTTGCCTCACCAATTTCTTGATGCAATGGACTATGAGGGAGGCTTCTCACATGCATCATATTAGTCTTATAGCACAAAATCTCAAAGTTCTTGTTGTCTATGACCATGATGGAAAGTGTCAACAACAAGCATTGCCTACTCCTAGTCTGTTCTCATGTGGGAGTATAGTCTAATGGTGTGGCTACATGTGGTGCGCAGATCGGTCGCTGTATGCTCACGTAGTGAATCCCGGAAGGTCCCCAAGAACAATGAACTCTACCTTTTTGCACAAAAAACAATGTAAAAGCATGAACGACAAGAAGCAAGAGACCAATTGGGTTCAATCTCCCCCCATGCCTTGTGTGAGCGCTTCACAAAGCATGTATTTTATGTATATTTCCATTTTCATGCTCAATAATAGCCCAATTTACAAAAATATGACAAGCTTTTAGCTTTTGAGTTTGCTTTCTACAAAAATAGGAAATAAAGCTAATGGACGGTGCCCATAGAGTCTGGCACGCCCAACACAATGTCCCAAATAGAAATAACATATCCGTGCGCATAGGCGCATACAAAATAATAATCAATAATCAATGCCTTAATAGACATAACAAAATATAGGCGTGGCGCCTATCAAAATATAATCCATAAGTCGAATACTCGCTAGACTCCAATGCTTTCTTCCGCCACGTCTGCTATCTCTACACATCAACTGAAGCATTCACAATCGTTAGTAAAATAATACAATTAAACCGACAAAAGTGAATACCTAGCAGTCTTCAGCTACATAAATAAATCAACTGGTTAGAAATAAATCCTAACCTTAATTTATTACGAGTGCGCACTCTAAACTTATAAACGTTTATTAATTTAATATGCATTTTGCGGAATCACCCATGTACACACTAAATTAATGAAACGCCCGAAAAGGACAGGCGTCCCCATCAACTTCTCGCACAAAGAATCCTCTTTGTGTATGAGCCCCGGTCATCTAAGTTTACGGAATCCACCGTAAAACCTCACGGAATCCACCGTGGAATATGCCTCCTGGCATCATACTGATCCGCTAGCATCAGTCACAACTCGAAAGAATGGTCTATTAAAGTCAAGCAACTGTAAAACAGGGGCATTGGTTAATGCACGTTTCAGTAAGTCAAAGGATTTCTGCTGATTTTCGGTCCATTGATAAACAATTCCTTTCTTGAGAAGTTTGGTTAATGGTAAAGCAAGTAATGAAAAATTACGTACAAACTTCCTATAGAAACTAGCAAGACCAAGGAATGAGCGTAACTCATGCACATTTTTAGGAACAGGCCAATGCAATATTGCATCAATTTTCTTAGGATCAACTTTAATTCCTTCAGATGATACAATATGACCTAAATACTCCATTTCTGTCTTAAAGAATTCACTCTTTTCAGGATTTGCAAACAATTGATTTTCTTTCAGTAATTGAAAAACTAATGACGAATGCTCATAATGCTCTTTTTCATTTTGACTAAACACCAAAATATCATCAAAGAAAACAATCACACAGTACTGATATTTCAAAAAGATACGGTTCATCATTCTACTGAAAGTGGCAGGTGCATTAGTCAATCCGAATGGCATGACTAAGAATTCGTAATGGCCAAACTGTGTTCTGAATGCAGTCTTAAATATGTCAGATTTATCTAGCCTCACCTGATGATATCCAGACTTAAGGTCAATTTTACTAAATATAGAAGATCCTTGCAATTTGTCCATAAGGTCATCAACTCTAGGTATAGGATACCTATTCTTTATAGTGATCTTATTTAAAGCTCGGTAGTCAATACACATACGATAGGTATTATTCTTTTTCTTGACTAAGAGTACAGGTGCACCGAATGGAGAACTGCTAGGTCGAATTAAACCTCTATTTAGTAATTCTTCAACTTGACTCTGGATTTCTTTTTGCTCTATTTGATTGTGCCTATATGGTGCTTTGCAAGGTGGTTGTGTGCCAGGGATTAAATCAATCTTATGGTCTTCTGGACGTGAAGGAGGTAAATCTGGTGGTAGGTCTTCTGCAAAACAGTCCTTAAAATATGCAAGAAATTCCTTATGACTAGGGTGCATATGATTTTCCTTTGCTTGCAATTCATTCACCCAAATGAGATATGATTTACTACTCTTGCGCAATGCACGTTTAGCTTGAGTATGCGAAAGCAGTGGAAAAACATTAGATGCATGCATACCATATAATGTAATAGATTTTCCTTGAAAATTAATATTCATTGTGTGCGTGGAATAATCTATATTTGGGTTATGCTGGTGTCGCCAAGGCATTCCTAAAATAATGTCGCTTGACTGTAATGGAAGAACTAAGAAATTTCTTCTTTCAGTGTATGAACCAATTTGAATCTCTAAATCTTGTACTTCTTGTGTGCCATTATACCTAGTGCCTAAAAATGCAGCTTTTATGTGATAATGCATAGGTACAGTTTGTAATTTCAATTCCTTTACCAATTTTGCTGAAATAAAGTCATGAGTACTACCGTCATCATGCAAGATAGTCTTTTCCTTTCCATGCACCAAACATTTCATAGTCAATAATGAATGTGGAGTAGGCATACCTGGTAAAGTGTCGGAAGTAGTAGCAGTATCATCCTCATCTTCAGTGAAATCAGGCATATCATCATGCTCGTCTTCGTCCATGGCTCCAAGATAGTTGATATGTGCTGGTGGCTTCTTTGAATGACAATTTGCTGCGAGATGTCCAGGCTGGTGACATTTATAGCATACTATTGGTTTGGCTTTGGTTACATTATTTGCAATGGCTGGAAGTCTGGGTACATTTGGATTGGCTTGTGGAATAGGCTTAGGATTTGGATTGACATTGGATGGTAATGCAGGTGGTTTAGCCCAATTCTTGCGGAAAGATGGTGAAGAGAAGCGACCTGGATTAAATCTTCTAAAATTGGAATTGAATTGTTTAGATCCATAATTACCATTGGCTTGGAATTGCTGTGGTCATCTGTCTCTACCGCGTAACTTATCTTCAGTGTCGTGAGCTAGTGAGATGGCGTCTTCAAGGGTAGCAGGCTTGAACATGTTCACTTCAGCGTAGTAATGCCCAAGGAGTCCAGACATATACTTTCGCTTATGTGTCGTCTCTGGTACGTCTTCAAGCATGCGTAGCTGTAGGAGTGCATTCCAAAAACGCTCTGTATACTGTGGAATAGGCTCACGATCCCGTTGTTGAAGTAAATCCCATTGCTTGATAGCCTTCTCATGAAATTGCGGTGGAAGGAAATTCTGCATGAACTTCTTCTTGAAATCTTCCCAAGTAGCAGGACATTCTATGCTCTTGCGTACTACAGTCCACCAAAGTGATGCTCTGTCTACCAAATGATTAGTAACACACTTGATTTTATCTTTTTCTGGATAGGTTTCCTCATGGAAATAGTCATCAAACTGGCTAATGAATGATAAAACAGTCTTTCCTTCTCGTATGCCATTGAAAGTGCGAAATTTGAAACTTCGTTTACTTATCTTTGATTCCTTGCAAATGGTTTGAGCTTCAAGAGTGGCGTCGATGGTACGTCGAATCAAATCTTCAGCTTGAGGTTCTTCTTTGTCGGTAGACGCTCTTTGTAATTTTGTCAATTGCACTTGCAATGCTTGCCTAGCCCTTCGTTCTTCTTCCAATTGCAACATGATTAGATCCAGCTTTTGTTCCATGGTAGGCTCAGGTAGGTCGTCTTCAGCCATAGGATCATCCATATGTGGGGTCGTCATCCTGTAAAACTCAAAAGACCTTTCTCACTCAAAATTAGGTTAGCGGGATGAGCGTAGCTCAAATTCGAGGTTACAAGGCTATGTGTTTTTTTTTTGGGTATTTCTTTCTCAATTTTCAAAAAATCCGCGATATTTCCTTCTTCGTTTGCTGAAAATACTTCAGCGGACCTGTGGATGGGTAGAATACCTTGCCACGAACAACTTTGCAGTTCAGAGTTTTTGCACAGGAACAGCCCTTCTAGGAGTTTTGAGCACTAGTCAGTTCTGACTCCAGTTGACTAGTCTGACTTGCAGAGTTGCAGACTTAGCCGACTTGCAGAGTTGCAGACTTGCAGAACTTAGGCCGACTTGATGAACTTGCAGGACTTGATTCCAGTCGACTTGCAGGACTTGACTTCGGAGGTGCAGGACCCAGAGTTTATGAACTTACTTGTCTTGTGTGACTTGTAGAAGCTTAGAGTCTTAAGCTTAATAGCTTAAGCTTAAGCTTAAGAGAGGCAGCACGGCGCAATTCGTGGAGGGGGGGCCGTTTTTTCTTCACGGCGAAAAACGCGGAGACCTCCTCTTGTACCACGGCGAGAAATTTGAAGCTTCAAGCTTCTTTTAAAGCTTATAAGCTGAACAATTAAGCTTTGAAAAAGTTGGTTTATGGAGTTTGCTCACTGGTTTTTGAAGACTTGATGAAGGAGATGAATGCGTGGTCCTCCGCCTGTACAGCCTGGTCCTTCGCGATCTGAGAGTAGAAATAGGGTTTCTTGATTGCCAGAAGTCTGCCTGTATCGACGGTTCGCGATGAGATTGACTGTAGAGCCCGATCGTTCCTGGAGCTCCGCATTCGCTCGAGATGGGTAGCGATTGGAAGCTCTTGATCTCAGCTCCGCTCTGATACCACTGGTGCGCAGATCGGTCGCTGTATGCTCACGTAGTGAATCCCGGAAGGTCCCCAAGAACAATGAACTCTACCTTTTTGCACAAAAAACAATGTAAAAGCATGAACGACAAGAAGCAAGAGACCAATTGGGTTCAATCTCCCCCCATGCCTTGTGTGAGCGCTTCACAAAGCATGTATTTTATGTATATTTCCATCTTCATGCTCAATAATAGCCCAATTTACAAAAATATGACAAGCTTTTAGCTTTTGAGTTTGCTTTCTACAAAAATAGGAAATAAAGCTAATGGACGGTGCCCATAGAGTCTGGCACGCCCAACACAATGTCCCAAATAGAAATAACATATCCGTGCGCATAGGCGCATACAAAATAATAATCAATAATCAATGCCTTAATAGACATAACAAAATATAGGCGTGGCGCCTATCAAAATATAATCCATAAGTCGAATACTCGCTAGACTCCAATGCTTTCTTCCGCCACGTCTGCTATCTCTACACATCAACTGAAGCATTCACAATCGCTAGTAAAATAATACAATTAAACCGACAAAAGTGAATACCTAGCAGTCTTCAGCTACATAAATAAATCAACTGGTTAGAAATAAATCCTAACCTTAATTTATTATGAGTGCGCACTCTAAACTCATAAACGTTTATTAATTTAATATGCATTTTGCGGAATCACCCGCTATGGAATCACCCATGTACACACTAAATTAATGAAATGCCCGAAAAGGACAGGCGTCCCCATCAACTTCTCGCACAAAGAATCCTCTTTGTGTATGAGCCCCGGTCATCTAAGTTTACGGAATCCACCGTAAAACCTCACGGAATCCACCGTGGAATATGCCTCCTGGCATCAACATGAGGGCAAGTCATTAGTGATAGGCATCAAGTTTCAACTATATCTACTTTCTATGATCAATGATTTAGTATGATTGACATTAGTGTCTTTCCAAAGCACCTTTGTAGTGGCTTGATAACCCCTTGCTTGGGTATCCATGGTCCTAGCCAATTGTCATTGTTTGCATGTAGCTTTTGCTAGATCACTATAGTAGTATTGGACATGTTGGTGGTCCCTAGGGGTTTATATGTTTTCCATCATTGTGCTAATCACCATGATGTGAGAGAGGGTCTTACTTTTGTATGTATCATGGGCTTTAAGCATTATGTTTGGGGCCTTCAGTTTTTTTGGTGCCTCTATGTGGCCCATTTTAGGGTTTCTTCATGTGTCTTATGTCTCTCCCTAAGGCTTTTTAGGGTTTCTTGATTAGTCTTTTGACTTTCCCCAAGGCTTGTATACATGCTCCACTCTCGACTTAAGTGTTATATTGCATCATCTTGCATCCTTGGAGAGATGGATACTGGAAGTACTATGGATATTGGTCATTATTATATATGTGCCCTACTAGTATTCTATTGCACATCTCATGCTTCATCTCATGGATTCCATTTCCCAATAATTTTGAGTTCTTGTGTTTGTGCGTTCTTTCTTTTTTTCATGCTTCCAATCATCTATGTATTATTGCATGTCATAGCTTATTGAAACTTACATTTAAGCTTTAGTGGCATTGTGTTGCACTACTTTTTTCTTGGATTCCTCTTTGGCCAGTAGGATTTCTTAATGGATTAGTGAGGTAGCAATTGAGAATTTGAGGATATATAGGGAAGCATCTTAGGGGGGTTTTTAACAAAGAAACACCCCATTTTTGACTTTTTCCATTTTTACCATCCTCCTACATTCCAAGATCAATAGCCAAGTGCTTGTTGGCAAACTCAAGTGCCAATTCACTATTCCAAAGTTGGCCATGTAGGTAATATGCCATACTCTCATAGTGGACAAAGGTAATGATGGAGCACCCTTTCACCACCACTAGATATTGTAATATAGAAGGTTGACATCAAATCCATCATCGAGTTAGGATTGTCTGCTTCTTCTTGATGTCCTTGGAGTAAAATTTCACAAAAGCTAGCAAGAAATCTAGCCCATTTCTTTGTAAGTGCCAAATGGTTCTTCTTTTGTCTTGCAAAATGTATGGTATGTTCTCGACTTAACAAGAAGCTTGATCAATACAGACTAAGAGCTGGATTTTGAGGCCATTTTTAAGCACAAAAGTAGCCCAGTAGAGGCATAAAAAAGACCATTTTCATGGAAAATGAAACGAGTGGGGATCAATGACATGAGTTTTTCTAGATATATTTCAATGCCAAGAACTCAATGCAAGTCTGCATTTGTCATTTGGAGTCCATTTAAACCCCCATTTAATCCCCACAAGGTTTCAAGTTATAAAGTGGCTACTAGATTGGGGAGCCGAAAAGTGCATGACGGAGGCCAGGTTGATATATTTCAATGTCACGAAGCCAGGCGTCCGATCCATTCACGATTTCAAGCTTGTTTGGTGCTCTACCCCTTTCCTCTTGCCCTTTTTCATCCAATTTTGTGACCTTCAATTGAAGATCCCACATGCCTTTGACCAATTCATCTAATACATCTTCCCTAACATTGGGAATAGTAGGTACAACCATAGGTTTAGCCAAAGAAGTGGGTGGCTTATTGAATACATAAATTGTTTTGCTCATAACAATGGGCAACAACTAGAGACATGCAATCTTTCTCTTCTTCTATGCTTTTTCAGAAGTGCAGTAATAGCTTCCTTGACATGTCTCCACTTTATTTTAAGACATGTCTCCATAGTCTAATCCTCTAGCAAATCTTCAAGCTTCTCTTGAAGCCCAGAATCTACTTCTTGTAGAAACAATTCAATTTTCTGACTTGTAAGAGCTTGTTGTTCTGTAAGATCTAGGTGCTCAAATTGACTTTCAAATTCTCTTAACAATTATGTAGCCTCACAAGACCCTTATTGGGTTGTAAAACCCACTCCTGAAAAGTCTTGCACGTAATCAAACTGGTATCTTCAATGTAAAATTCTTCTCTAGGTGTCTTCTTGAAAGCTACCCAGTCAGCATCCTGCATGTATAATTCGGTAATTTACGCTTTCAGTTCATGTACAGTGATCCAAACAAAGTACTAGCTCCATGCAAGTTGAGCCACTCCAAAGAATTCCATCTTTTGAGCATATGTATGCACATATGCAGATACATTCCTGCTATTGAACAACTTTATCTCACGCTTAATTGCTTGGAGAGCATTCATCCCAATAGTTTCTGTTTGAGCAGAATCCTGCATCACCTATTGTTGTTGTTGTACCTACATAAGCATATTCATATTTTGCACTAATTACTGCAAAATAGCACTAGACATTGAGCTTGAAGGTTCTCCCATCTTGTCTTTCATTCTGAACTACCTTTTACGTCGGGTTTATTAATGTCCGAGGGGTTTTTATTGGAAGGTCGTATCCACCAGGGATCAAAGATGGAAGAAAGTAGAGGATAGGAGACAAAAGAGAAGAAAAATAATAGGTAAACATGATAAAGACACAGCATAATGAATCGAATCGTTATGTATTGATAGAACCTGAAATCCCTTGTCTGGCACTACTCAGAAGCAATCTCCAAGAATTAGATCTTTTTGAGCTACCTCACAGATCAAAAACATGTATCAAACAAGAGCTTCTTCTATACTGCTCGGAACCCGAATATGATGGCTCCATTGGCCCCAAAAGGGGGGTAAAACTCCAGGACTCCTAGTCAAGAATCTCCCAAATCACTCCTCCTTCTTCTCCCAATTCAAAGTGATTTTTACTGGCTATCAATTGCCATCGCAATGTGCACGATTTCGCCCATCTTCTTTTTGTTTTTTCATGAAAAATCTAAAACTAGCTGAAAAAGCAACTTGCTTTATTCATGCCACCCTATTCTAGAAGTTTCCCTAGCTTTTTAAGATATTTACAATAAATAATATCAAAAATAGACTAAAAGTGTCCAAAAATCTAGCATTTTTAAACCATCCATATCATGTACACTAGCACTAATGACTATGATGACATTGACTCTCTAGATTAATAAGAAAGTCGGATGATGATGCACTCCATAGTTTTTCACACTATGTTCACGTAGTGGCATGATAACTCGAATGGCGGGGGCGACAAATTCTTTTGCACCCTCCCCCTCAAATCCATTGGTTTCTTGATTTTGCAACTGTGGGAGATGAGAGGAATGGTTTGAGAACTGAGATAAAGAATTTCTTTACCCTATTTTGCCACAAAATGTGTGCAAAATGATTTCGACCTACTTCGCCACTATAATGGGAGTTCACGCTCAACTGCCAAGATCCATGGACTGCTTATTGCTTCAAGCGTTTCAAGTGAGCACAAATGGCTATCTCTCACCTAACAAATGCACCTTCAATCCTACAGGGGTGTAGTGAGATTACCTTGATGCTTGAATGAGTAGCCTCCTCTCTCAAGCAAGCTGGTAGCTCCACAATTCGAGATGCAATCTCAAGCAACCTCAAACCCCCTCCTTCAAGCTCCATCCTCCATAGCCACGTGTGAGACAAGAGGAGAGAAGAGAAGAGAAGAAGAAGGAGAGAGGAGATGATGGGGAGCTTCTTCTCGAAGATTCCTCACCCTCACACACTCACTCCCTCACTCTCTCACACTCCCTTTCTCAATTACACACAAGCAAGCAAGAAGGAGAGAAGAAGAGAAGAAGAAGAGACCACTTTTGCCACACACCAAAGAATGAGCTCCTCATTCACTTTTCAAGTTTATATACAAGCCCTAAATCCCTTACGCACCCGTCCCCTTTTTTACATGACCAGGCAACTTGCCAAGGTTCTCTTTTCATATTCCCTTCTAGTTACTTTATCTCGTCACCCACGTTCATTTAGACTTTACAATTTGCATAGGAGGGAGCCTGGCGCTCTTATAATATGAATTACATTGCGCCTCATAGTTTCCTTGTGAGAGCCCTAGGAGATTCTCCTTCATCCTTGAGAGTGCCTCCTTCATCCATGAGAGTACCTCCTTCATCCTTAAGAGGACCTACTTCATCCTTGAGAGAGCCTTGCTAGAATATTTGGTGCTCTTCCACATTTTTTTAAAGCTTGCCTTCTCCTCCACTTTTCTTGCTTGGGTAAAATGAGCTTCTTCATTCACTTTTTGACTTATGCTTCCTTGGTCTTTCTCTGCTCTTTTTTTTTTGCATGGTTCGTGCCCATCACATGTCTTGTAACATTAACCACATCCTAGATGAGTGCCGGTCCCATGGCACTTGTGGATTTGAGCTCATGAAGATTCGGTGATTTAATAGGCAGTTGTGTGCATCGATGATGATAAGGCCTCCAAAGTTGGTGGCTTGCATTGTTGGGAGTTACCTGCTGTAAAAAAAAGAAGGTGCACTACTTAGGGGTCTGTATACCTTACCGTGTGGTGCATTGTGTTTGTGCTAGTGGAATTGGGAGTTGGGTCGAAGGCCTAGGTCGACAGGTAGCCTGGGTGTTGTCCCACACTTGAGGACCGATTTCTTGCCTAAGGGGATGCAGTGAGTGTGTCTTAGGGAGACAGGTCTAACCATAGGTGAGGGTAACCTTCCTAGGTATGTCCTGCCCTTGATGTGCCCTAAGTGTGATGCGAGGAATCAAAATGGGCTAGGGGGTTACGGACAAAGCCAACCATCGACCGTCGACTAAAGCCATTGGATGTTCCTAACTTAAGGGTCCCTAGATGCAATGACAGCGGCCTACATGTAACGAGATCATTCGGTTGCTTTCCATGTGACTTCCTTCTAGTGATCTCTCATTCATTTGCTTTCCATTTTTTCTTTTCTTTGTCATTTCTATTCTAGTGGTCTCTAGACTTGTCATGGCCATGAATGGCGGTGATCCTTCTTGTTATATAGATGCTACGACTAGGGATGATAATCATAGGTGGATGATGGCTATGTAATCAAAGATGGATTCTTTAGAAAAGAAAACTACATGGGAGTTAGTTCCTTTGTTTAAGGGAAAACATGCACTGCCATAGAAGTGGGTATGAAATCTGAAGGTGTTTCCATCTTATGCATTTCCTATGTATAAGGCAAGGTTGGTGGCCAAAGTATTTAAGCAAGAGAATGGGATTGAATTTAATAAGATGACCACCCTTCATATGGTTATTGCTTTCATGTCTAGAGAGGATATGGTGTCGGTTCATATGGATATAAAGACCACTTTCTTGCATGAGGATTTTTACATGTTGCAACCTTAGGGGTTTGTTGTGGAAGGTAAGCAAAAATTGGTATGTAATATGCATAAGAGCTTATATGGTTTGAAATAGGCTCCTAGGGAATGGTATCATAAGTTTGATGCCTTTATGCGATCTTCGATTTATACTGGGAGTGAGATTTCTGTCTATATGGAAAGAAGGCTAGGGATGGGAGGTTGATGATCTTGATTCTTTATGCGGATGATATGATGATTGCTAGGGAGTCAATCACGGATGTGGATGCTTTAAAGAAAATGTTACATGAAACCTTTGGCATAAAGGACTTGAGGAATTAAGAGGATAGCCCCAAGTTAGATGAGAAAAAGGATGAAATGGCTAAGGTTCCTTATGCATCCATAATTGGCAACTTGATGTACACCATGGTTACTACATCTCCAGATATTTCCTATGCAATGGGAGTTATTTGTAGGTATATATGGCAAACCCTACCAAGAAGCATTAGGTGGCAATAAAAAGTATCATGAGATACTTGAATGGCACTTACTCTATGTTCATATGCTCCAAAAGGAAGGATGCATCTATTCTTGGATATGTAGATACTAATTTTATGGAGATTGTGGACTCTGGGAGGTCTATTACATGTTTATCTTCACTTTCATAGGTAATCTAGTCTCTTGGGTCTCTTGATTGTAACCATATACACTTAATCTACCAATGAGGTAGAGTATATTGCAATTTGCAATCATTGAGGCTTGCAAAGAAGCTATATGGCTTACTCATCTAGCGGGAGACTTGGGTTTTTAGGAGAGGTGCCTACTTTGCACTATGATAGTCAGAGTGCCATTTAGTTGTTAGCACAAAATTGTGAAGCCATATGGCTTACTCATCTAGTGGGAGACTCGGGCATTGTAGGAGAGTTATTGCACTATGATAGTCATAGTGCAATTTAGTTAGCACAAAATCCTTTCATTCATGCAAGGACAAAGCACATTGAGGTGAAGGATCACTTCATCTGGGAGGTTCTTGAGAACAAATCCATATGAATGATAACCCTGCATATCTTCTCATAAAAGAGTTTACCTTTTACACACTTTAGAGTGTTGATGGGCATTGGATAGTATCTTTACTTTCTTCTTATACTCCCATAAAGTCACATTGGCCTTTAAGCGAAAGGTTGTTGGGGTAAAGTCCAATGGCTCTAATAGTAATAGTTGGGCATGCATTCCTTATATAAGTACACACTATACAATGAAATATAAGCAAAGGTAACAATGAATAAGAGTACCACTTATGTTGTACCCACAGAACTCTCTTGTGTTCTCTCTCTCAACCCTCTTCCACTTCATAGTTTCTACCTTGCATTCGACCATTGCTTCCCTCTCATGCTAGACGTGCACAAAACATCTTCATACAACACATCCATGGTTTTTTTTTAAAATCCATGTAGCAAGCTTGCTATAGTGAAGAATAAAAAACTTTTGAATTATCCAAATACATTCCTCCTTGCCTGTAGTAAAGATTGGTCCTAATACAAACTGTAAGACTCACATTCCTAATATACAACTCAACAAAAGATAGTATACAAGCCTTGGGGAAAGTCAAAATACTAATTAAGAAACCCTAAAAAAAGGCTCAGGGAGAGACACAAGACACATAAAAAAACCCTAAAATGGGCCACATAGAGGCACCAAAATTGAAGACCAAACACAATGCTTAAAGCCCATGATGAAAGTAAGACCCTCTCTCAGATCATGGTGATTAGCATAATGATGGGAAACATATGAACCCCTAGGGACCACCAACATGTCTTATACTACTGCAATGATCTAGCAAAAGATGTAGCACCATAGTACATGCAAACAATCTCTATCAGCAACAAAACATGGTATAGATGCTACCCCAAATCGAAGATAAAACTCTATCTTTGTTGTCTATACTATGTCTACCAAAGGTATAGATCAATAATCAAGCGATAGAACTCAAGAAAAGCCCTATTTGAGCACCAAATCTTTATTTTTAGTTTGTTATCCTATTCTTGCCTATTATTCATAGCCCAAAATAGTCCACATGTAGAGCGCAAACCCATCAAAACTCCTCTTTGATGATCAACGAAGGCTCCCCTGATATTGGGGACCAAGAATCAAGTGAGAGATTGCCTCAAAGACCTTGTAAGAGATGAAGATATTCAAGGATAGCTTGCTGCCTTCTCTTCTCCTATTCTTCCTTGTTTAGAATAGTCCCAATACTCTCCTCTCCAATACATGAGCCTCTAGCCTACTTACTTTCCATGGCTCTTCCCCCCACCTTTCCCTTATTTCCTCTCCCTGTTAGCATGCCATCGCCTTCACCTTTGTGGCCATGTTGGATAGCAGTCATCCAATTAGTCCTATTGGGGCCCCTAAATCTATGATGAATGGTCTTCTTGATCTCACGCTTCAATCTCTACTACATAGCCCACAAAACAAGTCACTTAAGTGACTACTAATCACTACTCAAAGCTACATGGTCATTAACTCCCAAGACTCCACTTGACTAACTCCATTTCAATAACAAAAATCCATTTGGCATTCCAAGTTCATATGTCAACTCATATTTAGTTGCATCTTCAACCTTTGCCACTTCCTCTTCCTCGTCTTTTTCAATTTGCATCTTTTACCAAGCTGACCAGTGGAGAAACCTTTTCTACATTTCTCTTTTTACATATCCTGATCCTCTTCCCTTTTTTGGGTACCCACATGTTAGCCTTATGCAGCTCTAGCAAACCATATGTCATATACAATAGATTACATCCATTAGACTCAGTCTCTTCCCTACTGGAAAAATGTCCCATAGGACCACCTTATAGAAAATTGCTTGTATCTTCCAAACCATAACTCAAATTTCCAAGCTTTTAAAAACAAAAATGTAGCCCTACTCATGATCTACAACTTCTCTAAAAGACACTAGGATAAAAATGTGAAGGTTTCAGCCCCTAAATTTTTTTGTGCAGCTTGCAACTATTCTTTAGAGAATGCAATCCGTAACCTTTTCCAACCCTATAACTTCTAAAATGAACTCGGATGTCAGCCAAACTTTGTAGGACCCTTCCTTATGTATCAAAGGCCATCATAAATGTGTTGGTCACTATTAATTTACTTTTGATTAAAATATTCTTCAACATCTTCAAATCTACCCTGCTTTTCCACTCTAGTCTCTTATAGCCATTTTGTTTGCCTGGGTCTCCAAACCTATACATCCTTTCGCATATGCCAAAGTATTAGTATTCAAAAAATTTAGAGTCTTTCTCATCCATATCCCTATCATCCTCTTTTTATGTTTCCATACTATCAAGGTCAATTCCTGTATACAGCTCATCCAATTCATATGTTGTAGACTCCCTTGGCTTAAAGAGCTTGATTGGTTTACCAACTATAGGATGTGCAATGTTGTCCCATCCAATTTAGCAACTGAATAGGTAGCATTGTCAACTACTACCTTACGACATATGGACCAAACTATTGCTTAGACATTTTTTGACTTGCACTATGCTGATTTTCCAAGCTATTGTCATCATAAATCAGCACCTTGTCATCTTCTTGTATGGCTCTTTGCTAGAGTCTATGTCTCTTATCAAACCATCTCTTATTATGAAGCCTAGCTAACTTAACTTCTCCATTGTTATTCTAATTTCTTCTAGCCTTCTTTCCAATAGCCTTATGCATAAAACCAGTAGCTTCTCTCTATTCAATCCCTCTTCCCAAGATATCACACTCCATGTAATAGCCATCTCTTCTATTGGGATGATGGGCTTCTAACCTTATATCAATTCGGCAAGCAATATGAGTTGTTCTATTAGCCCACAAAGCATATGGAAGCAGTTTGGCCACTCTTTCATATTCCCTCAACATGATTTGGCCAAGGCCTTAATAATAGGTGAATGTCCACATTCACTTTCACTTTTGCCATTTCCTTCTAGATTCTACGCTAAAGTAAGAGCTAGATTTATCCCCAAGCAAGATAAGTGCTCTTGTGCTTCATATGCATCTAATTCACCCCTATCTACTATAATTTTACTAACATGCCCATACTGATAAAAAATCTCTTCCAAATCCACTACCCATTTAAAATGAAGAGACGACAAATAAGTTGGCTGCAACCCATCCTGATGCCTCACTGGACGAATACACCTAACAAGTAGCATAAGATTCCATAAAGTGAGCAATGTCTGCATACATCCCCAACCACCAACATCTTTCTTTAATTTTTTCAAAGGTACCCCACACACCTCTATGACTAGCCCACAAGGTTTCATGGAACTCCCACATAACCTATACTTGTGTGGCTTGACCTTTGAGAACTCGTAGTGGACTTTCCCTATTGTTCAAAATATGCTTCCATAAATATCCATCGTTCAAAGAAACCATATGCCTTTCTCTTGATCCTCTTGAACTCCTCTCCTGACCATTCTTCCCTCTTTGAAAGAGTGTTGAGATATAGGCCTATTCTTAGCCATTCCCCTTCATATTCCTCTTCTAGAAACACCTCCATAACTGAAACACAACACCTATGATGTTTTCTTCTTATTGTACCTACTTTTTCCATGGCTAAAAACTTCTCCTTTGCTGCTAGATTCCTTGCAACAATAACATTCAGTAACATTCCCAGCTAATATACCTACTATACTTACTGAATCTATTGATTCTCCAGCATTTATGAGAGTTGTCTATCAATGTTAATCCAAGGAGGGTTTTCTATGAGTTACATTGCTATATTCCTTTAGGCCAAGAGGGTTGAGTTTTAGATGTGGAATGTTATATCTCTTTAGGCCAAGAGGGCTAGTTCATTTGTTGTGAAATGTTATATCTCGCTAGGCCAAGAGAGCCCTGTGAGATTGTTTGGTGCGGGTGCTTTTAATCTTTTTTTGTTTTAATGTTGTACCAAAAAGGTTCGACGGAGTGCTTGGAGAGAGCCTTTGTTGCATAGGAGCTTCTGGTGGCCAATCTACGTGGTGTCCTTGCCTTTCTGAGCTTTTCCCCTTAAGCTACATCATGGCATGAAGTCCAAAGGTGTAGTTAGGTATGTTTAGAGGGGAAGGTCTGAGCAGTTGGGACACCTCCTGTGAAGCCATTGTCTAGCATTAAAAGTGATGTTTTTGAGGAGTCTTGAGTAACTTTGTCTTGCTAGCCATCGAGGCAGCTATTTCTAGGAGCTTCTATTAATGGTGAGGCAACTAGGGAAGCCTGCCCAAAACTATATGATCAAGAAAGAAAGATCTTAAGAAAAACCAGTATACAAAGGTGTGTAAAAAGGGGTTCTAGCCCCTAGCAAATAAAAGCTGAAACAAAAATGAAAATTTTTTCCTAGAGCAGTTGTCTATCGCATTGCAAAGGCTTGGTAGGTTCCTAGGAACAGTCTGATGCTTTGTGCTTCCTTGGGGTGACATCTTGCTACAAAAGAAAAGGAAAATGAATGTTGGAGCGAAAATTAAAGTGAGCGTTAAAAAACCATCAGCTTGTGAGGGCTTGGTAGGTTCTTGGGTACTGAGATAGGACCTGAGGCAATGCCCTATTCTCCTTAGGTCACTACACTCAACTCCCTCCTTTTTACAAGCCCGAGCATTAGGTTCTGAAGGAAAAAAACTAAATAGGAAGAAAATAATAATAAATAAGTGTGATCATGCTATAGAAGTCCTCCCCTAGTGGAAGCTCCTAGTTCTGGTGTCCTCAGTTAGGTAGGTAGGTCAGACAACCACTTATGATGATTTCTTTGATAGTTCTTTCTAGCTAGGCTATGTTGGAGTAGTTGGTTGACAACTGACTCTTGACCTCTTGATCAGATACTACTTAGCTTCTCCCTCATGGATTTCATGCCACAATTTTTGTCAAGGGGAAGGGTGAGAGCTGTGATATGTGTTGTTGTTTCTTTCTTGTCACAGCTTAATGCTTTTTCTAGTTATGTCTGTGCAGATCAATTCATGGGATTTGATGATGCCAAGAGGCATATTTCACGGTGGATTCCGTGCCAGGTGGATTCCGTGAGGTTTTATGGTGGATTCCGTAAACTTTGATGATCGGGGCTCATACACAAAGTGGATTCTTTGTGGGAGAAGTTGATGGGGACGCCTATTCTTTTCAGGCGTTTCATTAATTTAGTGTGTACATGGGTGATTCCATAGCGGGTGATTCCGTAAAATACATATTAAATTAATAAATGTTTATGAGTTTAGAGTGCGCACTTGTAATAAATTAAGGTTAGGATTGATTTCTAACCAGTTGATTTATTTATGTAGCTGAAGACTGCTAGGTATTCACTTTTGTTGGTTTAATTGTATTATTTTACTAACGATTGTGAATGCTTCAGTTGATGTGTAGAGATAGCAGCAGTGGCGGAGGAAAGCATTGGAGGATAGCGAGTATTCGAGTTATCACTTATATTTTGATGGGCGCATACCTTAGGCATGGCGCCTATATTTTGTCGCGCCTATTTATTGAGGCGTTGGATATTTGTTTATTATTTTGTATGCGCATGGGCACACGATTATGTTATTTGTACTTGGACATTGTATTGGGTATGCCTGACTCTTTGGGCACTGCCCATTAGCTTTATTTCTATTTTGTGCTAAAGCAAACTCAAAAGCTAAAAGCTTGCTATTTTGTAATTTGGGCTATTATTTGAGCTTGAAGATGATTAATACATAAAATACATGCTTTGTGGAGCGCTCACACAAGGCATTGGGGGGAGATTGCACCCAATTGGTCTCTGGTTCATGTCGTGCAAGCTTTTTACCTTGAGTTTTGTGCAAAAAGTAGAGTTCTTTTGTTCTTGGAGACCTTCCGGCATTCACTACGCAAGCATACGACATCCAATCTGTGCACCAGTTGTATTAGAGCGAAGCTGAGATCGAGAGCTTCCAATCGCTACCCATCTTGTGTGAAGGCGGAGCTCCTGGAACGATCGAGCTCTACGGTCAATCTCCTCGCGAACGGTCGATACGGGTGGATTCCTAGCGGTCAAGAACCTTTGTTTCCATCCTCTGATCGCGAAGGACCGGCCTGCAACAGCGGAGGACCACTCCTACATCCTCTCATACAAGTCGTGGAGTTACAGAGATAAGCCATATCTATTGTCAAGCTTAAAAGCTTAAATTCTAAAGTTTAAAAGCTTAGTCTAATTTGAAGCTTTAATAAAGCTTCAAATCGTTGATTCGCGGGGACGTCAGGACCTTCAGGGCGCCAAAATTTCCACCGAGGACATATTCATGTCCTCAAAATCGTCGACTGATCAAGAAGCATAAAGCTTCTTAATCCTCTAAGTCTTCCAAGGCTTCCCAACTACTCAAGTCTTCAAAGTTCTCCAAGTCTAAATTCTGCAAGTCTGCTAAATCACTCAAGTTCTGCAAGTTCTGGTACTCTGCAAGTCATATAAGTCTGCAACTCTGCAAGTCAGACAAGTCACTTGAAGTCAAAACTGACTTCTGTTCAAAACTCATAGAATGATTGTTCCTACGCAGAAACTCCGAACTGCAAAGTTATTCTTTGGAAGGTACTCTTCGCATACGCAGATTTGCTGAACCCATTTCAGCACATGCAGAAGGTCAAAACACAGATTTTTCAAAGATTACAAATCCCGCAATAGCCAAAGACGAAGATTGTGAAAAAACACACACAAAAATATATAAGCCTTGTACACCCGATCTTGAGCTACGCTCATCCCGCTAATTGGATTTTGAGAGTGTGAGGTCTTTTGAAGTTTTGCAGGATGATGGAACCACATATGGATGATTTAATGGCTGAAGGCGATCTTCCTGAACCTACGATGGAGCAAAAGCTGGATTTAATTATGATGCAGTTGGATGTAGAACGACGAGCTCGGCAAGCATTACAAGTTCAATTGGCTAATTTACAAAGATTGACTACCGATAAAGAGGAACCACAATCTGAAGATCTTATTCGACGTACCATCGACGTGACTCTCGAAGCTCAATCTATCCACAAAGAAACAAAGATAAGTAAAAGAAATTTCAAATTTCGTACTTTCAATGGCACTCGAGATGGAAAAACTGTTCTTGCATTCATTAGTCAGTTTGATGATTACTTTCATGAGGAAACATACGCAGAAAAAGATAAAATCAAGTGTGTCACTAATCATTTAGCGGATAAAGCATCTCTTTGGTGGACCGTGGTTCACAAGAGTATAGATTGCCCCACTACTTGGGAGAATTTCAAGAAGAAGTTTATGCAGAATTTCCTTCCTCCACAATTTCATGAAAAAGCCATAAAGCAATGGGACCTTCTTCAGCAACGAGATCGTGAGCCTATTCCTCAGTACACCGAATGATTTTGGAATGCATTACTCCGGTTACGCATGCTTGAAGACGTACCTGAACCGACACACAAGCACAAGTATATATCTGGATTACTTGGGCATTACTACGCTGAAGTCAATATGTTCAAGCCTGCAACTCTTGAAGACGCAATTTCTTTAGCTCATGACACTGAAGACAAACTTCGAGGAAGAGACAAGCGTCCACAACAATTTCAAGCCAATGGTAACTATGGATCTAAGCAATTTAACTCAAATTTTAGAAGATTTAATCAAGGTCGTTTTCCTTCATCATCTTTCCGTAAGACTTGGGCAAAATCACCTGCTTTACCATCCAATACCAATCAAAACCCTAAGCCAATTCCACAGCCAAATCCTAATATTCCTAGACTTCCTGCCATTGCAAACAATGTATCTAAAGCCAAATCTATAGTGTGTTACAAATGCCATCAACCTGGACATCTAGCAGCCAATTGCCAATCAAAGAAGTCACCTGTCCATATCAATTACCTTGGAGCAATGGAAGATGAAGAACATGAAGAAATGCCTGATTTCACGGAAGATGAAGACGCCATTACTACTCCTTCGGATACTTTACCAAGTATGCCAACTCCACATTCTTTATTGACAATGAAATGTTTAGTGCATGGAAAAGAAAAGATTATTTTGCATGATGATGGTATTACTCATGATTTTATTTCTGCAAAGTTAGTGAAAGAATTGAAGTTACAAACTGTTCTTATGCATTATCACATTAAAGCAGCATTTTTAGGCACAAGGTATAATGGAACACAAGAAATGCATGATTTAGAAATTCAAATTGATGAATACATTGAAAGAAGGAATTTTCTAGTTGTACCATTACAGTCCAGTGATATTAATTTAGGTATGCCTTGGCGTCATCAGCATAACCCTGATATAGATTATTCCACACATTCAATTAATATTCATTTTCAAGGAAAACATATTACATTGTATGGTATGCATGCATCTAATGCTTTTCCATTGCTTTCTCATATGCAAGCTAAACGTGCATTACACAAAAGTAGCAAATCTTATCTCATTTGGGTGAATGAACTGCAAGTGAAAGAAAACCATATGCACCCTAGGCATAAAGAATTTCTTGCACACTTTAAAGACTGTTTTGCAGAAGATCTACCACCTGGTTTACCTCCTTCACATCCTGAAGACCACAAAATAGATTTGATTCCTGGTACACAACCACCTTGTAAAGCACCATATAGGCACAACCAGATAGAGCAAAAAGAAATTCAAAATCAAGTTGAGGAATTACTAAATAGAGGATTGATTAGACCTAGTAGTTCTCCATTTGGTGCACCTGTTTTGTTGGTAAAGAAGAAGAATAATACTTATCGTATGTGCATTGACTATCGTGCTTTAAATAAGATCACTGTAAAGAATAGATATCCAATTCCTAGAGTCGATGACCTTATGGATAAACTGCAAGGTTCTGCCATATTTAGTAAAATAGACCTTAAATCTGGTTATCATCAAGTAAGATTAGATAAGTCTGACATATTCAAGACTGCATTTAGAACACAATTTGGTCATTATGAATTTTTAGTGATGCCTTTCGGATTGACTAATGCACCTGCTACATTTAGTAGAATGATGAATCATATATTTTTGAAATATCAGCATTGTGTTATTGTATTCTTTGATGATATTTTGGTGTTTAGTCAAAATGAGAAAGAACATTATGAACATTTGTCCTTGGTTTTCAAGTTATTGAAAGATAATCAACTGTATGCCAATCCGGAAAAGAGTGAGTTCTTTAAAACAGAAATTGAATATTTAGGTCATATCGTATCATTAGATGGTATTAAAGTTGACCCTAAGAAAATAGAAGCAATATTGAACTAGCCTATACCTAAAAATGTGCATGAGTTACGATCATTCCTAGGTCTTGCTAGTTTTTACAGGAAGTTTGTGCGAAATTTTTCATTACTTGCTTTGCCTTTGACTAAACTTTTAAAGAAAGGTATTGTTTATCATTGGTCTGATAATCAACATAAATCTTTTGACTTATTGAAACATGCATTTACCCATGCTCCTGTTTTACAACTACCTGATTTTAATAGACCATTCTTTTTAGTAGTTACTGATGCTAGCGAATATGGAATAGGAGCCGTACTTATGCAAGATAATCATCCTATAGCCTATTCTAGTTGTAAACTCAAACCCTCCGAACTTAAATATTCCACATATGATAAAGAATTATTAGCTGTAGTACAAGCTTTAAGACAATGGAAACACTACTTAATGGGTTTTGAGTTTATGATTAAGATTAACCAACAAAGTATTAGACATTTACTTAGCTAACCCCAAATATCTGACAGACATATCAAATGGGCAGCCTTTATTCAGAGTTTTCATTCGATTATTCAGTATCAACCAGGTAAAGAAAATGTAGTGGTGGCCGATGCATTAAGTAGAAGACCCACCATTCATAATATTTCTGTTATATCATTTGATTCTCTAACTCCTATGAAAGATACTTATCATCAGGGCATCACTTTTCATGCTGATTGGAATAAATTAGTTGGAAATAATTGGATTCCTATTGATTCACTGTCTTATAATGATGGATTCATGTTTTATGAAAAGAGATTATGTGTTACAGTTCCATTCAGATCTTTTGTTTTGAATGAGATTCATTGTCCTCCATACCAAGGTCATAGAGGTATCATATCTACTTTACGTACATGAAGGTTTTTATTGGCCACATATAGACACTGATGTATCTAACTTTGTTTCTGAATGGTTGATTTGTCAAAGAGTTAAGAGACATCATGGTAAACAGTATGGATTACTTATGCCTTTATCTATTCCATCAAGACCATGGGAACAAACTTCTATGGATTTTATTACTGGTTTACCTAATACTAAAGCTAACCATGACATGATTTGGACTGTAGTAGATAGGTTTAGTAAACAAGCATATTTCATTCCATGTAAGAAAACTTTAACAGCATCTCAAGCAGCACAATTGTTTTTGAAAACTGTTTTCACAAACCATGGATTACCAAAAGTTATTATTTCTGATCGTGATTCTAGATTTTGTAACAACTTTTGGATTGCTTTGTTTGCTAACCTAGGAACAAAAATTGATTTCTCATCTGTATTTCATCCTGAAACTAATGGACAAACAGAAGCCACTAACATTACTATTTAAGATCTTTTATGTGCTTACACTTTTTCTAAACCACAGACATGGGATACACACTTACATTTATTACAGTTTGCATATAACAATACACCACACACATCTACAAAGAAAGCACCGTTTGAAGTGATTTATGGTTATAGATTGTCTACACCTATTGCATCTTTATCAAATAGAATTCAGAGTGCTGATGATATTGCTAATATGCACGTTACTATTTTTGATGAGGTTAAAGACATGATTGCCAAAGCCCAGCAATCATATACCAAACAAGCCAATAAGAAAAGACAAGCAATGAATTTCAAAGTTGATGACTATGTTTGGTTGAGAATGGAAAAACGTAGATTACAAAGTGTAGATAAACCTCCAGTTGTGAAATTAGCCCCTAGATTCTATGGACCATTTAAGATCATTCACAAAATTAATGACAATGCATTCAAGTTAGAATTACCACCTCACTGGAAAATTCACAACACGTTTCACATTAGTTTATTACGACCCTTTAGAGGCCAATTACCTATACACCCTGTTTATGAAAACCCACCTTTGTTAGATGAAGAGACTGAAATACTTGAACCTGAAGCTATCATAGACACTGACTTTATGACCACTAGAGCTGGCCGAAGATATTCTAGATATTTAGTCAAGTTTAAGAACCATCCTGTAGAAGAAGCCCAATGGATGCACGCTAGAGACTTAAATTCTTTCCCCACTCTGCTAGCTCCACATTGAGCTAATAGCAATTGAGGTCAATTGCTATCCCAGAGGTATGATGCCAGGAGGCATACTTCACGATGGATTCTGTGCCACGGTGGATTTCGTGAGGTTTTACAGTGGATTCCGTAAACTTTGATGACCGGGGCTCATACACAAAGTGGATTCTTTGTGCAAGAAGTTGATGGGGACGCCTATCCTTTTCGGGCATTTCATTAATTTAGTGTGTACATGGGTGATTCCATAGCGGGTGATTCCGTAAAATACATATTAAATTAATAAACATTTATGAGTTTAGAGTGCGCACTCGTAATAAATTAAGGTTAGGATTGATTTCTAACCAATTGATTTATTTATGTAGCTGAAGACTGCTAGGTATTCACTTTTGTCGGTTTAATTGTATTATTTTACTAACGATTGTGAATGCTTCAGTTGATGTGTAGAGATAGCAGCAGTGGCGGAGGAAAGCATTGGAGGATAATGAGTATTCGAGTTATCACTTATATTTTGACGGGCGCATACTTTAGGCATGGCGCCTATATTTTGTCGCGTCTATTTATTGAGGCGTTGGATATTTGTTTATTATTTTGTATGCGCATGGGCGCACGATTATGTTATTTGTACTTGGATATTGTATTGGGTATGCCTGACTCTTTGGGCACCGCCCATTAGCTTTATTTCTATTTTGTGCTAAAGCAAACTCAAAAGCTAAAAGCTTGCTATTTTGTAATTTGGGCTATTATTTGAGCTTGAAGATGATTAATACATAAAATACATGCTTTGTGGAGCGCTCACACAAGGCATGGGGGGAGATTGCACCCAATTGGTCTCTGGTTCATGTCGTGCAAGCTTTTTACCTTGAGTTTTGTGCAAAAAGTAGAGTTCTTTTGTTCTTGGGGATCTTCCGGCATTCACTACGCAAGCATGCGACATCCGATCTGCGCACCATTTGACGGCGGGCTAAGTCACCCTCTCTGGTGGTCGCTAATTTTGGGACCCGTTTTTGAAGCGTTTGAGCCCATTCTTGGAGCGAAAAAGTGATCGAGAGGCATCAAGGACCAAATTTTCATGCAAAATTGAACGGTGGCAAATGGGCAACAAGCTAGAGTTTTTCTAAGTGGATTTCGATGCCAAGAATCCAAGGCAAGTCTTCGTTCGTCGATCATTTAGTCCCCGCAAGATTTAGCGCTCTAAAGCAACTATGTGATTCAGGAGCTAGAAAGTGCACAACGGTGTCAAGATTTATAGATTTCAACATCATGGAGCCATTCATCCAATTGGATCGCAATTCTGAGTTCATTTTCCCTTCCTCCAAATAGGCCCCCGAAAACCCTCGCAGAGCAATGTGAAAGTGGTTTTTTTCAAAGTGGACATTTAATAAATGACATGAAATAAAATGTAAATGAAAAAAAAATGAAAATTCTTGCTCGATAGGAGGAGGAGGTGTTTTTTTTTGCACCCTATTTTTTGGATGGATTTGTGCCTCTTCAATACACCCTGATCGAGAGAGAGAGAGAGAGAGAGAGAGAGAGAGAGAGAGAGAGAGAGAGAGAGAGAGAGAGAGAGAGAGAGATGGAAGCCTGATCTACATGCCAAGAGCAAGATTTTGACTGTAAGCATGTGAAATATAATGAAGGAAATGAAATTATAATTGCTTAGTCTTTCTTTCTCCTCTCTCCTCTCTCCTCTTGCTACTTGTTCATATGCTTGATTCTATGAGAGAAGGGGTGGGATTTGATGAAACATGCTGATGGAGTGATGGTGCTGGAGCCCAAAGGATCATAGATTAGGCTATGGAAGAGTGTCAGCGGCCAAGAAAGAGCATTAGCGGCCTCTCAACCTTGAAATAAGAGTCTCAAAAGGTGTGTTTTTATGCATAAGCGATCGATCTACTTGTTTTATGATAGATTTTGGTTGAAATTGTTTAAAAATGGTTGTCTTTGGTTGTCAATGTTGTAATCTATCATAGATGTTGAAGAAAATAAGAAAATTTAGTCACATAATAATTTATAAATAAACCCACAAAATCCGAGACTATGCGATTTTAAGAAAAATGGTTACTTTTGAGGTTTTGTGGTGTTTATGGGGTTTGTGTAGAATAAAAAATGATATTAAATTAATTCTCAATACACATGATCAGTCGCAATCAAAAAATTAGAAAATATCATATTTTATGCATAAATAAATAAGAAAAAATAAGTTTTAAAATAAAAAAAATTATGTGTGTGGGTGTGTGACATGGCTTGAGCATGAGGGATCAGCCTTGTCTTTGTGTTAAAGTGGAGTCTTTATTGCTCTTATAAGGAAAAACACATTAAAAAAATGCTTTCTACACTTATCAACGCATGCATAACCTAAGCGATAGGGAGAAGGAGGGGTTTTGAGGGTGACTAATTGCTGATAAGATTCTAAATTTTGATATTTTTCTCATGCATGGCATATAAGACATTTATGGTTTATGTTTAAGAGGGTCTAGCAGCACAAGAATGCTCGGTGCTGACCCTCAGCAACGCAACATTACATGTACATTAAAATCATTGAAAGAAATATCTTTGCACCTCACAATGCTAATTTCTAAATGATAAAATGATTGAGCACTATGGTGCATACACAATTGCATTGCATGAAACTTGTGGTATCATTATTGGATGCATTGCAATTGTATTCATGCATATGACCTACGTTGAGTATGTGAGATATCCTAAGTTGTAGGTTTAGATGATTGATTTCCTTGGGAACTATTTAGTGAGGAAAATATCTATATCTCTTGGAACATTTGAAAACAAGAGTGGAGTTTGTTACGTACGTTCTATTTCATTCATGGATGTGGATGCTTCACAAAAAAGGTTACATGAAAGCTTTGGCATAAAGGATATGAGGAATTACTAGTCACATTTTGAACACGCACATTATGCAAGATTGAGATAAAAAGATACTCTATTTGTCTTAGAAGGATTACATCAGGAAGGTATTGGAATGTTTCAATGTGAAGAGGGGGAAGACTGTGAGTGTTCCATTGCCTCCATATTTGAAACTTAGCTAGGAGGATAGCCCTATGTTAGATGAGCAAAAGGCCAAAATGGCCAAGGTTCCTTATGCATCCATAATTGGCAACTTGATGTATATCATGGTTGCTACATGTCCTCTATGTAGCGGGAGTTATTAGTAGGTATATACCAAATCCTAGCAAGAAGCATTAGGAGGCAATAAAAATTATCATGAGATACTTGAATGGCACTCACTCTATGTTCATATGATTTAAAGGAAGGGTGCATCTAGTCTTAGATATGTAGATACTAATTTTGCAAAAATTGTAGACTCTAGGAGGTCTATTACATGTTTTATTCACCAATTGGACCACCCAAAATCGGACCAGTCCAGAATCAGACCACCCTTGTCTGATTCATTGAATACTCGCCCGTCTGATTTTGAAAATTGGACACTCGGACTCTGAGACTTGGACTACTCAACTCTGACCCACCGGGTCCGATTCTTAGAATCGGACCACTGGTAAATCGGACGTCCGATTCCCAAAGTCAGACAAAAAAAAAAAGGGGGGGAAACATCAAAACTTGACCCCCACGAGCGACTAGAAGCGCAACCCGCTCTAGGACGACATGGCGAACGCCTTGTAGGCAGTTCTTGACGTAGGAGTCAAGACCAAGGGACAATACTGGAGCACTCCCCAACGACCTACCCCCTAGTGAACGGTGAGAAGCAGCGCAGACCCTAGAACCCACTAGAACGGCCAGGACTTGAGTAACAAAGCCTATCAGGCCCGAAACGAGCAAGAGTGAGTAAGACGCCGGGAAATTGCTTGCAGCACTCACGTTGAATTTCCACACTTGAAGTACACTTAGGAAAGCTGAAAGCCTGATTGGGCACAAGTGCATGAGGAACAACACACTCACCGAGTGACCATAAATTGAGAATTGTATTCAGTAATTAAAGGAACTCACTCATATAAATTGCTCAAGGAACCCACCAATAGGAGAGGACCCAAGACGTAGACAAACATGTGAAGCACAGGGTAGAACCAAGCAAGGAGCGCCAATGACAAGGATCTGTCACAACTAGTCAACCTGATCGACAGCGCAGCGAGGCCCAAGAATTCGACCATGACGGAAGAAAGCTCAGACCATCGATCTACTGAGGAGCTCGATGTGAGTGTATTCCCAGATGCTATACAGCAGATGGTGAGCAGTTACGATGCACACGCCCGGTACGAGTACCGTGGCAGGATGGCAGATGCAATCATTGCAGACCTAGAGGAGGAGAGAAGGCTAGCCCGTAAGGCATTGCAAGGCATAGCTGATTATAATAGGGATCAACAGGCTAGGAGCCAAAGGCAAAGCATGGAGCTACATGAGGTGCAACGAGTGCTGAACTTGGCTGGCCGGAACTGAACAGACCATGAGAGAGCACTAGAGGGAGACCTGACACTGAGCGAGCTCCTCATGAAACGGCTGCTCGATAACACCGCAGTAGAGCAGAGTGCCATTGCACTAGTGATGTCTCTGCTTGCAAGATTAGGGGCAAACCAGGGCTCAAAGAGCCACGCCAAAATACTAATTGTTGCCAAGCAACTCGACAAGTACCAATTGCATGACGATCCGTACAGCTTCGTTGAGCAGTTTGAGCAAGTCTGCGAAGCCAATGGCCTCAACAACCAAACTCAACGTTCGCAAGCATTCGGGCTTTGCTTAGGCGATAAGGGTAGGACGTGGTATACAAGCCTGGATGCTGTGGAACGGGCCAACTTCAATAATCTCAAGGATCTCTTCGTCAAGAGGTTCGTCGAGCCCGGATACTCTAATAACCTGCTAGTACGCTTGATGAATGTCAAGCAAAAAGAGAAGGAGGACATCCGCGACTACGTGACCCATGTGAGAAGTCTCTTTAAGAGAATCCCTCTAGGCGAGCGACCGACTGTCAGAGTAGTCTCAACTGTATTCATCAGCGGAATTAGAGATGAGGAGTTATATAAGGCATTGGCAGGCAATTCAACCTTGCAGCGGGACGTGGTGGCTAGAGTTTTTGAGGAAGCCATCAGAGTCGATGTGACCAGCTGAAAGAGCGAAGCTCTAGGAGCTCAACTCTGGAAGAGTCCTGACTAAAGTAGTCTCGGCCTCACGAAGCGACTGGGACAACAAGTTGATGCCAGCCTTGTGGGCCTACCGCACGGCTTATAAAACGGCCGTCAGTCAAACCCCCTTTAGGCTGACCTATGGGATTGAAGCAATTCTTCCATTAGAATTCTTCGTCCCTAGAATGGTGGGAAGGGAAGGAAGCATGGACGCAACGCTTGTAAGATAAGTGCTAGATGATCTCAGGTAACTAGACTCCAACAGGTCTTTCATTGGGCTAGAATCTAGTTTTTCCTAATATTTGGGTTCTTAGACTAAGTACCTTTGAAGTATCTAAACTTTAAAATAGGACTTCTTGTCCATGATTCTTGATGTGGTATTCTTTTAGCAATTATGCTATTGGCAACCCTTGACTATGCTTTAACCTAGCACTTGTATGCACAATTCTTTAATGTCATTCTTTTTACGATTATGCCATTCATAACCCCTGACCGATTCTTCCTTGTAATTGATCTATCAACGAACAAGCCATATGCAACTAGGTGAAACTAACTTCCCTTGATCCATGGACTTTGCAAACTTCATCTTCGAATATTTGAGATGAGATTTATCATTTTCAATTACCTATTCTAGCGCGGCATAGTATGGAGCCTAATGTATCTCATGCGGGAATCAAAGCAATCATCTTTTTAATTTGGAAATTCATTACTTACTACTGGTATCGCAGTTGGATTGGCAATGATGCCCTTGTCGGAGGCTCCGTTGCTCATTGAGGGATTGCCATCTGCGCGTGACACTTTTCACTTGGGGGCCATTCTCAATCTTTGTCTCCCTTAGACCTGAATCACACAAGCCTTTTGCGCCTTGTACTCGATTAGCACGACCCAAATGGGAAAAAGTTGATCTTGCAGGGTGGAGGACAATCTCGCAAAAAGGGTATAGGCTTGCAAGAAACGGGGAAGAAAAGAACACGTGTGGACACCCTCTAAGGAGGGGAAGAGAAGGAGACCCCTTCGATTATTCCTTCTCTCTCTCCCATTCTGTCCCTCTCTCCCTCTCCCTCTCCCTCTCCCTCTCCCTCTCCCTCTCTCTCTCTCTCTCTCTCTCTCTCTCTCTCTCTCTCTCTCTCTCTCTCTCTCTCTCTCTCTCTCTCTCTCTCTCATGCCTTGGCGTCAAGGCCCTCTTCCTCCTTACGATGGGGGGGGAAAGGGTTTATATAATGGGGAATGGTGAGTATTATTGGGGGGGACGTGGGGAGAAGGTGGAGTGGTGGTGTCTCCACCACTCATAGATGCATGCCGGTAGTCTGTGGAGGTGTCCTGGGAGGTGGCAGGCCACATGGCCTCCCCTTCTCTCCATCATTGTCATCTTCCTCTGCTTCATTGTCACCTCCCTCATCTTCCCCGTTGGGTACCCCCCACATCATCATTGATGTCTTCTCCTTCCTTCGTCGTTGTTGTCACCATGTCGTCTCCCCCCCCCCCCCCCCCCACCACCTATTCGGCAACGACAGGGGGTGATTTTCTTAAAAATCAATTATTTTCAGTTATTAAGGGAGGGGGAATTTCTACACAGAGCGAGGGATATTACATCCTCTCCCCCTCAGAGAACTCAAGATGTCCTCATCTCGAAAGACCTAGGGATTTTATTCTGGAACTTGTGGGGTAGGATCCATCATGCATTCATTGTGACACTCTGATCACTTGTAAGTTCTAGACTCAAAATTGATGCAACTCATATTACTCAGGTTAAGTGTAGTTACAAGGGTAAATTTTATTCCAATACAAGTTGTATTACATGTTGCGAATATTTCTAAGATTTCTAATAATTCTGAAGAGGTGTAGTGGGTTCTAAGTATTCATCTTCGTTTGATTCCTCTATATATCCATAGACTGCGCCTATGTAGCTTCGTTTTCTTGGAGGCTTTATATCTTCTAGCCAGATTTCTAATCATCCTAAAGAGGTGTAGTGGGTTCTAAGTCTTCTTCTTTGTCTGATTCCTCTATATATCCATAGCCTGCGCCTTTGTAGCTTCGTTTTCTTGGGGGCTCAATATCTTTTGGGCTTTAGCTAGGGCAGTCTCTACTTGGACGTGCCCTAGCTCATTGCAGTGGTAGCATTGATGGTAGGGACATCTTCTACGGATGTTCCTTATCTCTTCGCACGTGTGGCATCTCTTGTCCTGATCTCATGAATCATCTTTGTCACACTTGCCCGAATTAAGTTCTTGGACGATTGGCTTTGCTCGAAATAATGCATCTTGCAAGTCCGTTGGACACATTACTTCTAGATGGTGGTTCAGAGGAGTGTTCAGGCCATGGCAAAACTTAGATACTTGCTGCACAATATCCATAGGGGTTGCATATTTTTCTAGGGAGGGAGAATTCCTATGCGAGGTGGGGGGTATTATACATTTCTTGACACAATGTCCCTTGCTAAAGGCTATGGTCATTCATATGGCATAATTCATGAAAATCAGTTTCATCCAATTGCTAGGATGGCAACTATTAGATGTGTGATTGCTTTCCCAATAGCCAATGGTTGGACCTTACAATAGATGGATGCAAAGAATGTCTTCTTCCATGATAGTTTGCAAGAAGAGGTGTATATGGATCCCATATGTATGTGTATATTAAAGGAAGCATTGCATGTGCTAATGCAAGCACCTATTAGAGCATTGTCTAACAAGATTGGATAGTATCTCTCAAGATCAATTTCTATGATTATGATGCAAATCACTCACTTTACCCAAGGAAGGAGGATGCAAGTTTGGTCATCATAGTCATCCATGTGGAAGACTTGATTACTATAGGAGATACTAACAAATGGATTGTTAGAGTCAATGGAATTTTGAAAAAATAATTCAAGATGAAGGATCTTGGTGAGCTCAAATGGTTTCCTTGCATTAAGATAATTAGATGTGATGATTGTATTTGGTTGTCCCAAAGACAATTTGGCTTGTGAGTCAATTTATTTAGGCACGTAGAAAGCCTCATTTGGATGCAATTCGATCCATAAGTAGGTATGCAAAGTCTACTTTGCATTATGGGATTTTTTATGAGGTAGGGAAAGATATACATGTTTTCACTTGGTAGTGCAACTGTCAATTGGAGCAACAAAAAGCAACCTACAATTGCTCTATCAACTATTGAGGCTAAGTACAAATGTGTTTCTATGGTGGGATTTGAGGTGGTATAGCTATAAAATTTGTTTGCTATGTATAGGTAGATGGTCTAATTGTCATTCATTGGGACAACATGAGTGGCACACATAGTTGGCTATGAACCATGTGTTCCATGCTAGGGGAAAGCATATTGAGATGCATCACCAAAAGGTACTTCCAAGTGAGATTGACTTGGTAGATGTTAGTACACATGATCATATAGCTGACATTTTTACAAAGGCCTTGGCTACATAGAAAATTCCAAGATTTCAAAGTTTACTTGCAAGAGATACAACTGATCTTGAGAGGGAGTATTGATATAACAAGCTCAACACATGTAGATATTGATGATGGACCACCTAGCTAGATAGATCCACATGACTTCAATTAGTTCATCATGACCCTCACATGGCTATTGGCTCATCATTTATGGCATTTAATTAGTTACACCTACTTTCGTCTTACATAGTTATGGCACTAGCTAATTACTATAGTTAATTATGCACTATTTGACTATGTTAGTGGCGCATTGAGGGGCATGTTTTAGGTATTGACATTACACTACTTCTATCGACCTTCACGTCGAGTTCACTAATATCACATTGTCTGGGTTTGAAGCTCTACCGCAAGGGTAAGAGACAACAGGGTGTGGGGAGATTGAGAAATTGAACAAGATAAAAGAAAGAGATTTTGGAATTTGGAAGATTTAATGTGGAAATAAATAGAAGTGAGATCGAGTAAGTTCATTTCACACAGCTTAAGAGAGTAATCAATCTACAATACATATCATGGACCTTGTATATATGCCTAAGACAAAGGCACATGCACACACTTGGCATGATAGCCCCAACACAAACTAAGACTATGACTCAGTATACATACTAATACATGAATAATCTCTATTGAACATAATCCAAAAGCTATAAGTGATACCTCAAAATCTTATGCATACATCAATTTGTTCATGGAACATGATAGGTGGCACCACCATATATAAGACATGATTCGGAATGCATAAATCCCTGTAAATGCCCTCTACATGCCTTCAGAAGCACTTCAGCCCAATAATTACAATTTTATTACAGTAGCAAAACATGGTATAGATGTTGTCCCAAATCCAAGAAAAACGCTATCTCCATACTATGTCTACCAAAGGTAAAGATCAAGAATCAAGCAGCAAAACTTAGGAGAAGCCCTATTTAAGCTTCAAATCTCCATTTTCAGTTTGTTGCCATGTTCTTGATTGTTATTCATAGCCCAAAACAATCCACATGAAGAGAATAAACTCATCAAATCTCCTCTTTGATAATCAAGGAAGGCTCCCTTGATGTTCAGACCAAGAATCAAGTGAGAGATAATCTCAAAGACCTTGTAAGAGATGAAGATCTTCAAGGACAACTTGCTACCTTCTCTTCCCCTGTTTTCCCCTGTTCAAAATAGCCTCAATACTCTCCTCTCTCCTCTCCAATGCATGAGCCTCCAACTTACTTACTTTCTTTGGATATTCCACCTACCTTTCCCTTGTATCCTCTCCTAGCTAGCATGCCATAGCCTTCACCTTCGTGGCCACGTTGGATAGCAATTGCCCAATTAGTCCTATTGGTGCCCCTAAATCTGTGATGAATGACCTTCTTGAACTCATGCTATAGTCTTCACCACATAGCTCACAAAACAAGTCGCTTAAGTGACTACTAATCACTACTCAAAGCCACATGGTCATTAACTCCCAAGACTCCACTTGACTAACTCTTATTATCATGACAATGAGAAAGGCAGAGAAGTCCATTGACCAAGAGGTCTATCACTTAACCTTCTATAGACAATGCATGAACTCTTCTATAAGATAGAGCATGCCCAATTTTCATTCCATGTCAAGAATCCCATGACATTGCCAATCATTTCAGAAGGGTAGAAAGCTAAAACTCAAGTTTAGAAAGCTCTAGTACCAAAAACCATAGAGATTTAAGACAAAAAACTATTAGTAAGAGCCCATAAAATAGCAGCACTTGTCATTCCACACTATGTGAGAATGCATGGACAATTAGAACTGTGGAAGAGAAAGTATGAACATTGAAACTTGAAAAAAAGAGCACACAAGATTTTTAGAATGAATGGGAAATGGAATCCATGATATGAATCATGAGATGTGCAAGACAATACTAGTAGGGCACCACCATAATGATGAACCATTGCATTAGTGCTTCCAATCTCCTTCACTCCAAGGATGAAAGATGATATGATACAACCAGCTAAGCATGGAGTTGAGCATATATAGAAGCCTCATGGTGAGACATGAGATAAGTAAAGAAACCCTAAAAGCTTGAATTTGAGACATGAGACAACCAAAAAACCTAAAATGGGCCACCTAGGTACCTTTATATGGTGCCCAATTGAATGCTTAACCCAGTGTCTAAAGCCCATCAATGTACCAAACTAACAAGATATACATGTCCCCAAATCAAGACCATTAAGGTTTTTTTTTACATGTTGAACCTTATCCATGTTTCTTATTGAGACAAGTATGTTAATGATGTAAAAGAACACATTCTATGAGAACCAAACAATTGTGTCATTGCACTAACCTTCTTCTCAAGCTTGTATGGTTGGAGATAAATATAAAGTTCATGCTTAATTTTGTGATGACTGCATATCATATGGTTGGAAAGCTTGCTTCAAAGAGCCAGAGTCTAAAATAATAAACATGTCTTTGGATCGAAAGGTTTAGTTTTAGAGCATACCAAAGTAATTGGTGGTATTCTTGGGGGTAGGATGGTTAAAATGAAATAAGCCACCATATTCTCCTGTAACATTGCAAAGTACTTGGAGAATCAACGAGCAGTAGAGAAGTTAGTTGAAGGAGAGACAACTCAAGTATTCATCATTGAAAGGTGGTAAGAAAAAGTTTCAAGGAGAGTACTTTGGCTACAAGAAGAAAGGACATGCAATTGTAGATTGTCGTGTCAAGAAGGTAGATAAAAAGAATGGCACCGTGAAGACTAAAGGGAAGGAGACAACCAATACATTTGGAGCAGAGTTGGAGTTATTCATGGCAACCATTGAGGAAGTGTGTTTCTCACTAGAAGAAATATCTAACACTAACTCATGGGTATTGGATAATGGCATCTCCCTAACCAATAAGAAAGGTCTATATAGTTCTATGAAGCCTCTGCAAGATAATCCCTTTGCTCTTGCAGAAGTCTTCAAACTCCTTTGAGTTGAACTCACCACCACCACATTTGTTCTAAACTTCTTTACACTTTGTCATTCTTAACAAGTTTTAGCCATTCTTTAAACTTACCAAAAGCTTGAAACTTATCATGAAGGAAGTACACCCACATCTTCCTATTGTAGTTGCCAACGATCAACATAAAATAAGAAGATCATCCCAAGGCTTTTGTAGGCATTTTACTACACGAGTTAGCATGCACCAACTCTAACAGAGCCTTTGCTCTGTTCTTGCTTTCTTATGGAAATTCCTTTCTCTGATGCTTGCCCATCATACAAGCTTCACATGGTTCCTTCATTTCAGTTATTACTGCAAGTAGGTAAGCAACCATATCTTGCTTATGCATCTCCTTCAACACTGTAAAACCAACGTGGCCAAATCTTTTATTCCAAAGTTTACTTGTGCCCACACCAGCGGTGGCTATAAGAGCACTTAGCTCATATAGGTTTTTCCTCCTTTCTCCTTTACCAACAAATTTGCCAGCATTGTCTGATGCCAGGAGAGGCATATTTCACGGTGGATTTCGTGACCACGATGGAGTCCTTGAGGTTTTTCGGTGGATTCCGTAAAACTATTTATTTTCCACGGCTCGTACACAAGGTGGATTCCTTGTGTGAGAAGTTGACGAGGATGCCTATCCTTTTCGGGCATCAGATTAATTTAATGTACACATGGGTGATTCAACATCAGGTGATTCCATAAAATACATATTAAATTAATGGACGTTTATACGTTTAGAGTGCGCACTTGAATTAAATTAAGGTTAGGATAGAGTTCCAAACTATTTAATTATTTTGTAGCTGAAGACTACTAGGTATTCACTTTTTTGGATTTTATATATTTATTTATTGACAATTGTGAATGCTTCAGTTGATGTGTAAAGCAAGTAGCAGTGGCGCTAGGTAGCACTGGCAATGGCATTAATCCAAATACCGACAAGAATTATTATTTTTGATAGGCGCGCATCTAATCAATGGAGGCGTGGCACCAATAATTATTTAGACGCGCTTATTTACTAAGGCACTCAATAAAATATTTTATCATTTTATAGACACATATGCACTCAGCAAAATAATTCATTATCTCATAATTGTATTTGGGTGCAGCCCAATTTTTGGTCGCTTTATGCTGCTCAAATGCTTTATTCTATATTTGAAAAAATGCAAAAGCATGCTATTTGTAAAGTGGGCTATTTTTTAGCTTGAAGATTAGTAAATCTATAAATACATGCCTTGTGAAGCACTCAAGGAAGGCATGGGGGGAGATTGCATCCAATTTGTCTCTTTTGTCTCATGTCATGTAAATTTTATTTTGCTTCATACTTGAAATTATGAAGGTTTGTAGAGTTCTTTGTTCTTGGGGACCTTCCGATATTCACTACACACGCATCCAGCATTCGATCTATGCACCAGTGGTATCAGAGCGGAGCTGAGATCAAGAGCTTCCAATCACTTGCCATTTCGCACGAATGAGAAGCTCCTAGAATGAACGGGCTCTACAGGTCGTCTCGTGATGAATTGACAACATAGGCATGTTCTTGGTGGTAAAGAACCACCATCCATGCACTCAGATCATGAAGGACCTCTTGTAGCAGGTGAAGGACCACTTTTTCAAGTCATTTTTCACAGAGGAGACATAGAACTTTAAAAAAAGTAATTCATGTTAATGGTAATGCTGAGCTTTATTTTGAAGCTTAAAGAGCTTAAGCTCTAACTCATCACACTAGTACTTCAGCATGTACTCGTTGACGGTGACTCCATCAAACATTTACCATCAACCTGCGCGGATTCAGTCGAGTTAGTTAAGCTTTTTAAAGCTTAAGTCAATTAAGCCATCCAACAAGGCTTAATCATCCAAATCACAAATCTACTTCCTCAAGTGGCTGTTCACATTATCTTTTACACCGAATTGGTTTTGAAGCTTCTTCAAATTTTGTTCGCACTTGCAGTGTTGCTGAACCAGATTCAGTAAGAGCACTGTCACACGTGGGCCTAAGAAGATCATGTTTGTGCTTGAACAAGGCCATGCCAATGGTCGGGATCGCAAAAGAAAAATCATGACGGTAGCATAACGCAAGCCACCTACGAAATTTTGAAAGGCCTACTGCACTGCTTACTCCTATTTTGAAAATAAATATATATGTACATTTAAACAAAAAGCCATAAAAAGCAAGCCTTGTAAACCCAAATTTGAGCTTCACTCATCCTTCTAACGAGATTTTGAGTGTGTGAGGTTGTTTGAGATTTTTGCAGGATGTCGGATCATAACATGGACAATTTTATGGGCGAAGGCGATTTGCCAAATCTAACTATGGAATAGAAATTGGATCTAATCATGATGTAGCTTCAAGAAGAGCGAAGGGAATGTCAAAACTTGCAAGCACAATTGGCTGCAGTTCAACAATTTGCTGTCAAGTAAGACGGAGAGCAACCTGAAATGTCATTCGATGTACTATTGATGCGACGCTTGATGCACAGGCTCTTATGAAAGAGGCCAAGATAAGTAAAAGAAATTTTAAATTTTGCACTTTTAATGGGCAACGTGATGGCAAAATTGTTCTTGCTTTCATTAGTCAGTTTGACAACTATTTTCATGAAGAGCAATATGCTAAAAAAGATAAACTTAAATGCATCACTAACCATTTAGCAGATAGAGCATCATTATGGTGGACTGTTGTCTGCAAGAGTGTTGATTGTCCCTCTATTTGGGAAGTCTTTCAAAAGAATTTTTTGCAGAATCTCTTTCGTCTCAATTCCATGAAAAAGCCATCAAACAGCGGGATCTCCTGCAACAAAGAGATTATGAATCCATCTCGCAATACACTGAGCGTTTCTAGAGTGCCTTACTTCAACTTCAAATGCTTGAAGATGTTCCTGAGGTGACCGACAACCGCAAGTACATGTCCGGTTTGCTTGGTCACTTCTATGCGGAAGTAAATATGTTCAAGCCAAAGAATTTGGAGGATGCAATTTCTTTAGTGCATGATGCGGAGAATAAAATTCATGGATGAGAAAAGCGATTGCAACACCTTTTGGTTAATGGTAACTTTGGTACAAAGCAATTCAATTCTAATTTCCAAAAATTCAATCAAAATTGCTTTGTTCCTTCTTCTTTCCATAAACCCTGTACTCGATCTCTTGCTTTAAAAAAAAAAACAATTGCTAATTCAAACCCTACGCCTTCCCTCCAACCAAATCCCAATATACCCAAACTTCCAACCCTTACCAACAATGTCTCCAAAGTAAAGCCTATAGTTTGCTACAAGTGTCATCAGCCTGGACACTTAGCAGCCAACTGTCAGTCCAAGAAGCAAGCTGTTCAAATCAATTACTTGGAAGCAACTGATGACGAGGACCATGAAGATATGCCAAACTTCATTGAAGATGATGATGATATCGGCGATGCTTCGAATGCTTTACCAGTTATGCCAAATCCTCATTCGTTATTAACAATGAAATGTTTTGTGTATGGTCAAGAAAATATTATTTTGCATGATGATGGAAGCACACATGATTTTATTTCCACAAAGTTGGTAAAAGAATTGAATTTATCTATTGTTCGAACTCATTGTCGCATAAAGACTACATTCGTAGGCACTAGATACAATGGTACACAAGAAGTGCATGATTTAGAGATTAAAATCGGTGATTATATTTAGCACAGAAATTTATTGGTTGTGCCTTTGCAAGCTAGTGATATTATTTTAGGAATGCTTTGGCGTCACAAATATAACCCTGACATAGATTATTCCACACATTCCATGAGAATTAATTTTAGCAGAAACCAAATCACATTACATGGATTGCACACCTTTGATAATTTTCCATTGCTTAGTCACATACATGCTAAACATGCATTGAGAAAAGGTAGTAAATCATATTTAGTATGGGTGAATGAAATTGAAGCTAAGGAAAATAAGATGTATCATAGGCATGCACAATTTCTTTCACAGTTTAAAGATTGTTTTATTGTTGATTTACCACTTGGTTTACTACCTACATGTCATGAAGACCATAAAATAGATTTAATTCCAAGTTCTCAACCACCATGTAAAGCACCTTATAGACACAATTAGATTGAACAAAAAGAAATCCAAACACAAGTTGAGGAATTGTTGATCCGAAGACTCATTAGATTCAGTAGTTCTCGTTTTGATGCACCTATCCTATTAGTTAAGAAGAAAAATAATACCTATAGGATGTGCATTGACTATCGTGCCCTAAACAAAATCACTGTTAAGAATAGATATCCGATCCCTAGGGTAGACGACCTCATGGATAAACTACAAGGAACCACTATTTTTAGCAAGATAGATCTCAAGTTTTGATATCATTAAGTACACAAGGATATACCTGACATTTTTAAGACTGCATTTAGAACTCAGTTTGGTCATTATGAATTTCTTGTTATGCCTTTCAGTTTGACCAATGCACCAACTACATTCAGTGGTATGATGCATCGTATATTTTTGAAGTGTTAGAATTGTGTGATTGTTTTCTTTGATGATATTTTGGTTTTCAGTCAGGATGAGAATGAGGATTGTTAGTATCTATCTTTAGTTTTCAAATTGTTTAAAGAGAATCAATTGTATGCTAACCCTGACAAGAGTGAGTTTTTCCAAACCCAGATTGAATACTTAGGTCACATTGTTTCTTCTGATGGTATTCACGTTGATCCTAAAAAGATAGAGGCAAATTTGAATTGGCCAATCCCTAAAAATGTGCATGAGTTACATTCTTTCTTAGGCCTTACCAGCTTTTATAGAAAATTTGTGAGAAATTTTTCACTGCTTGCATTGCCTTTGACAAAACTATTAAAGAAAGGTGTTGTGTATCATTGGTCTGACAACCAGCAAAAGTCTTTTGATTTGTTGAAACATGCTTTCACACATACAGCTGTCTTGTAATTACTTGATTTCAGTCGACCATTCTTCCTAGTAGTCCACTAATGCTAGCAGATCAAGAATAGGAGTTATCCTCATGCAAGATTCACATCCCATAGCCTATTCTAGTTGCAAACTTAAACCTTCTGAGTTGAAGTATTCCACCTACGATAAAGAATTGTTAGTTGTAGTTCAAGCCTTACGTCAATGGAAATACTATCTGATGGGATCCAAATGTATGATTAAAACTGACCAGCAAAGTATTAAACATCTCCTTAGTCAACCACAAATTTTTGACCGCCATATTAAATGGGCTGCTTTCATTCAAAGTTTTCATCCACTTATCCAATATTAGCTAGAAAGAGAAAATGTTGTTGCTGATTAATTGAGTAGGAGCCCAAGTATCCATAATATTTCCGTTCTATCCTTTGATTCCCTTACTCCTATGAATGATACCTATGACCATGGCCCTAGTTTTCAACCTGATTGGAACAAATTAGTTGCTAATAACTAGATTCCAATTAATTCTTTATTATATTTTGATGGATTTATGTTTTATGAGAAAAGATTGTGTGTCATTGTTCAATTTAGATCATTTGTGTTGTACGAAATTCATTGTCCTCCATATCAAGGTCATAGAGGTGTAATTTTCACTTTAAGAACATTGGTTTAAGAACATTGGTTGAAGATTTTTATTAGTTGGCAACCAATGTTTTTATTGGTTGAAGATTTTTATTGGTAAGCAATATGGTTTGTTAATGCCTTTACCAATTCCTGACCGTCCATGGAAACATATTTCAATGGATTTTATAATTGGTTTGCCCAATACACAAGCTAATCATTATATGATTTGGACTATAGTAGATTGATTTAATAAATAAGCATATTTTCTACCATGCAAGAAAACATTAACTGCATCTAAAGCTACACAATTATTTTTTAAGACTGTTTTCACTAGTCATGGCTTGCCAAAAGTTATTATTTCTAATTGTGATTCTAGATTTGTAATAAATTTTGGACTATTTTGTTTTGCTAATTTGGGTACTAAGATTGATTTCTCATCTGCATTCCATCCTGAAACCAATGGGCAAACAGAAGCTACTAATAGTACAATTCAGATCTTTTGTGTGCATACACATTTTCAAAACCACAAACATGGGACACACACTTGCATCTACTTCAATTTGTATACAATAATATACTACACACAGCTACTCATTAAGCACCTTTTGGAATCATTTATGGACATAGATTGCCTACACCTATCACATCATTCTCAAATAAAGTTAAAGTTATTGATGATATTGCCAATACGCATGCTACTATTTTTGCTCAAGTTAAAGATATGATTGCGAAAGCCCAGCCATCATACACTAAACAAGCTAATAAGAAAAGAAAAGCCATGAGTTTCAATGTTGGTGATTATGTTTGGTTACGCATTGAAAAGAGAAGATTGAAAAGTATTGAGAAACACCCTGTTGTTAAATTAGCAGCTAGGTTTTATGGACCCTTTGAAAATAATTCACAAGATAAATGACAATGCATTTAAATTAGAACTACCCAAACATTGGAAGATCCATAATACTTTTCATATTAGTTTGTTATGACCTTTTAGAGGCCAATTACCTGTCCACCCTGTCTATGAAAACCCTCCTTTGTTAGAAGAAGAAACTAAAATCCTTGAACCTAAAACTATTTAGACACTGCCTTTATGACCACTAGAATTGGCCGTAGATATTCTAGGTATTCAAGAGGCCCAATGGATGCACGCCTGCGACCTCAGTGCTTACCCCTCACTACTGGCTCCACATTCAGCTAATAGCAATTGAGGACAATTGCTACCCCACCCCGCAGGTATATGATGCCAGGAGGCATATTTCACGGTGGATTCCGTGAGGTTTTTCGGTGGATTCCGTAAAACTATTTATTTACCGGGGCTCGTACACAAGGTGGATTTCTTATGCAAGAAGTTGACGGGGACGCTTGTCCTTTTCAAGTGTCAGATTAATTTAATGTGCACGTCGGTGATTCCACATCGGGTGATTCCATAAAATACATATTAAATTAATGGGCATTTACGTATTTGGAGTGTGCACTTGAATTAAATTCAGGTTAGGATAGAGTTCCAACCCATTTAATTATTTTGTAGCTGAAGACTGCTAAGTATTCACTTTTGTTGGGTTTTATATATTTATTTACTGACAATTGTGAATGCTTCAGTTGATGTGTAGAGCAAGTAGCAATGGCACTGGGTAGCACTGGGCGATGGCATTAATCCAAATGCCGACAAGAATTATTATTTTTTATAAGCACGCATCTTATTAGTGGAGGCGTGGCACCAATAATTATTTAGACGCGCTTATTTACTAAGGCGCTTGACAAAATATTTTATCATTTTATAAACACATAAACACTCAACAAAATAATTCATCATCTCATAATTGTATTTGGGTGCAGCTCAATTTTTTGTCGCTTTATGCTGCTCAAACACTTTATTCTATATTTGGGCAAATGCAAATGCAAACGCAAAAGCATGCTATTTGTAAAGTGGACTATTTTTTAGCTTGAAGATTAATAAATCTATAAATACATGCCTTGTGAAGCACTCATGGAAGGCATGGGGGGAGATTGCACCCAATTTGTCTCATGTTGTGCAAATTTTCTTTTGCTTTGTACTTGAAATTATGAAGGTTTGTAGAGTTCTTTGTTCTTGAGGACCTTCCGACATTCACTACACACGTGTCCAACATTCAATCTATGCACGCACCATTGTCGATAATTTTTGCACTTGTCTTAGTGAACCTCACTTCATGGCCAAGATCAATTATAGAAGCAATCGATAGCAAATTTCTCTTAATCTCTAGAACATACAATACATTTAAAAGATTCTTGAGTTTACCATTGCAGTAACAAAGGAAATAGTACCTATGCCCTCAACAGAGCATTTTGTATCATTTCCAATTGTCACAATGATGGATTCTTAATTGATGATGCCTCATACACCTTAGTAGAATGGCATTGTTGAACATCAAAAGAAATGATTGTGGAAATGGCAAGGTGCATGCTTAAGAGCAAGGGATTGCCTAACCATTATTCTCATAAGGAACCATCTGTCTTCATTTTAGAACTTTTGGATGTGAATGTTATCCACATGTTCCAAAGGATAAGAGAAACAAGTTAAATCCAAAAAGCACAAAATGTATCTTCTTGGGTTATACTGATGAGTAAAAGGCTTACAAATTTGTCAGAGAGAGAACTAGAGAGAGAGAAAGAGGAGAGAGAAGACTGCAGAAGAGAGAGAAAGACTGTAGGAAGAGAGAGAAAGAGAGTGATGAGGAGAGATAAATACTAGATTTGGAGAGAGAAAGATAGGAAAGAGAGAGAAGCCATGGAAACTGTGAGCAAGATGGGAGAGAAGGACAGTAATTGTATTAATGTGTCAAAAATATGTGAAAATTTACATGTCCTCTCCTTTTATACCAATGTCAGTGTGACATCACATAATATCAATATTATTTTACACTAAGTCCTTATTCCCAACTTCTTACAATCCATCCCTTCCCAAAAGTTTTTGTCCTAAAAAACAAACCTAAAAGACTAGAAAAGGATGGATAGAACAGAGTACTACTCTGTTTTTTACAACTTTACAAATGGGAAAATGAATGAAGTATGACCAACCATATGGACTAAAATTGAAGAACAAGAGTAGGCCTCAGCTATATACATGATCTGGAATACTTCAAAAGTATATGGAGCCATAAAATCTTCAACAGATAATCTCAAAATGAAGTAGACAGCTTGCTGTGTAAACAGACCCTGTAGGACCAAACAGGACCAAAATAAAGTGTCCAAATGAGGCATGCCATGTATGAAAACGGAGATCATCAATAGGTGGCAGCTCATCAACTATATCCACTGGATCACCATAAAAAGACTTGAGTTGACTAACATGGAAGACATTGTGAATCTTTGCGGAAGAGGGAAGCTCTAATCTGTATGCCAAGTCTCCAATACGCTTAAGGATTCGGTAAGGGCTATAAAACCTATGTGCAAGGTTATTACTAGATCCATCTTTTAATGTAGAGTACTTGGACTTGGGCACCTTCAGTAAGACCAACTCTCCTTCTTGGAACTCTAAAGGCCACCTCTTCTCATCAGCATGCATCTTCATTTGGTCTTGAACTTTCCTAAGATTCATCTTGCATTGCTAAAGAAGGGTTTGCATTCTTTCTAACTCTTCCTTCCCATGAGGATTGATCCTTTCATTAAAGATGACTATGGGTAAGGGCACCTTATAACCATACAGAGCCTCGAAGGGTGAAACTCCAATACTAGCGTGGGTAGAATTGTTATAAGCAAACTCAGCCAAGTGCAACCAAGAATCCCATGAAGTTTGGACATCATAGCAGAAATGGCGAAGATAAGTTTCCAACCATTTATGGACTCTTTCTGTCTGTCCATCAGTTTATGTGGATGATAAGCCGTAGATGGAGCCAATTTAGTGCCCATAGATGTAAATACCACCTACCAAAAGTTACTCATAAACTTTGAGTCTCTATCATGAACAATCACCTGCGGTAATCCATGTAGTCTAAAAATTTGCTCCATAAACTGACTAGCCACTTGAGAGGTAGTAAACTGAATCTTGGTTAGAATAAAATGGGCTACCTTAGTGAGTCTATCTACTACCACATATATATTATTCCATCCCTTCTTGGTAGTAGGCAAGCCAGTAATGAAATACATGGTAATATGAGTCCATTTACCTATAGGAATAGGTAATTGCTGTAACAAACCTCCTGGCTTATGGATGTTGTCCTTATTCTGCTGACAAGGCATACACTTCATGACAAAATCCTTGACATCTTTCCACAGTCCTTTCCAATAGAAACTTTTATTGATCCTGTTCATAGGTCTTGAAAACTCCTAAATGTCGAGCTAAAGGCGAAGAATGTAGTTCCTCCATAATTTTCCGTGTAAAAGAAGAGCTAGAATGAATAACAATCTTGCCTTTCAACCAAATAAGGCCATTTTTGAACTAATAATGCGAGTTTTCTTCCATAAGACCTTGGTGTAATTTTTGAGAAATATGGCTGAATTCTTCATCCAAAAGATAAGCCTCCTGTAGTTCTTTGATCCAATCATTATGCAACTCAGTCATAGCTAAAACTTTGCAAGCCCACATACAAGAAATCAGCCACTATACTGTCTTTGCCCCTCATATGAGTGATGTCAAAATCATAATTATGTAGTGCAGCTGCCCACCGACACTGCTTAGGAGTAAGATTGGATTGAGTAAGGAAATACTTAAGAACCCTCTGATCACTGTGTACTCTGAATCAACTGCCATACAAGTAATGGTGCCACTTCTTAATTGCATGCAAGATGCAAGATAGCCAACATCTCCTGGTCATAAACATTCATGGCCATTTCTTTATTTGTAAGCTTACGGCTCTCAAAGGCAATCACTCCATGCTCCTTTAACAAAACAACCCCAATGCCATGGCCACTAGCATCACACTGTATGGTAAATTCTTTGGAAAAGTCCGGGCATACTAAGATAGGAGCAGAGGTAAGGAGTCCCTTTAACTGGTTGAACCTACTATCTGCAAGAGCATCCCAAAAGAAAGCCTCCTTCTTCAACCTATCAATCAAAGGAGTTGCAATAACCGCATAATACTTAATGAATCGGCGATAGAATGAAGATAAACCAAGGAATCCTCTAAGAGAAGTAGTAGTAGTGGGTGTTGGCCAATCTTTTGTATATTGCACCTTCTTGGGATCAGCCTGCATTCCTTTTTCACTGACAATATGTCCCAAGTATTCCACTTTAGTATGCATGAAAGAACACTTCTTCTCCTTAGCAAAAAGCATATGATGTCTATTATATCAAAAACCATTCTCATATGCGACAAGTGATCCTGTAAAGTCTTACTGTAGATTAGAATGTCATCAAAGAACACCAAGACAAACTGAAAGAGGAAAGGCTATAAAATCTTATTCATCAGGCTCTAGAAGGTAGCTGGAGCATTTGTAAGCCCAAATGGCATCACTAAGAAATGATAGAGCCTTCGATCGGTCCTGAAAGCAGTCTTGACTTCATCACCCTCTCGCATGCGAATCTGATGATACCCTGACCTCAAATCAATCTTCGTAAAGAATCGAGCCCCCTTGAGCTCATCAAGCAAATCATTAGGGCCAAAAATGCTTCAAAAAATGCACTTTTGTTAATCATGGGATTAAGGAAAGGGCCAAAGAGAGTTCGCCACGTGTGCAAGATATGGTATTCTTGTCTCCTCTTTTTTAGAGATAATGGAGTCCATTTCGTGATTCTCTCTTCTTTTTTAGCCAAAACCCCTAAAGTCTGACATGTTTTGGAGTCCCAAAGACGTTATTTACTTACAAATCTGACAAAATACGTGACAGAGATGTGATGAAATTAATAATGAGTTTTTTGAAAGTCGGGAGATCTTTCAATATTGTTTTTGGCGCCCAATACATACTCATTTGGGTTCTTGGCACTACTTTTTAGTTCATTCACCCCTCTTTGAGCTTCTTTCTCTGCGCTTTCATTATTTTCATGGCTTCCTCCAGGCGCCCTTCTCGTTTAATACACTCTTGCACAGTCTATAGCCAGGGAGTAGATGGAAATTTTGAGCCCAAAACCTTTGCTGTAAATGATTGGGTTACCATGCTGCCATCTTGTAAGGGCTCTCATAAGGTGAAAAGAAGAAAACGAGATGATATAAAACATCACTGGAAGGGGCGTATCATTGCCTTCAAAATTATGCCCGAAGGCTGGTTTGTCAAGGTGCAACATGTTTACATGGCCAAGGATATGCACTTGCCTCTAAACGAACGTGTTCCCCAACAAACACATTGTAAGTTATAAGTTGAATAACGTATATAATTCTTTTCCATTTATGCAAGTTCTAACAAATGGTTCGTCATTGTAGATATCTTTCCGTCAACAAGTATTGAATGGCAACCTGTGGAAAGCCTAAGTGGGACTTTCCATGCCATTCATAAGGTATTGGCAGACATTATTTATGCCGATCAAACTGTGTCTTTTTTTAGTGAATGCAAGGTTTTTATATATTATGCACAGTATGTGGTTCCCTCTAAAGCGGATAGGTATAGGAATATCGAAGATTTGCCATTGCCAAGTCTTTCATCTCTAAACTGGGAGATTCCTGACAAGGTAACGGTGCAGAGTTTCAAATTCAAAATATCTCAGGATATTAAAAGTCCATGACAGCTGGAAGGATCTCAAGAAGAATACGTTTATCATGGTTTGTACCCCTCCATATCTTCGTGGCTTGCTTCAAAACAACAAATTTACAAAGAACGAAGGTATCCTGGCTAAGTAGAAACTTTTCAGAAGAGGATTTGGACAACACTATAGGGACGCATTGGAAATCTAGAGAGTGCGACCATAAGGGTGATATCTTGAGGTGCAGTGCATGCCCTCAATCCTTGGCTTTGGCTTACAGTATCCCTCACCAAACTCTTGCTTTGGGCTTTGATTACAGGAGATACAAACTAAGATTGGGTATTTGGGTTCCCTTGGATTCCGATACAGATTACACACCATATAAACTTGCGATGCACGTTTTGCCGCATGAAGAAGTAAAGAAGGTGAATGTTACTTCCAATTGGAATCTGAAAGATGTGAGGGATACCTTGGAATTGCTAGACAATACATCCCCTAGATATAAGTTCAAAGTGAATGGTGTAACAATTGGTAAAAGAGCCGAGTGCTCTTTCTTTTGTACGAGTTGTTTGTCTCCCACAATTGTGAGTTTTGAGCCTTGAGAATGAAAACTTGGCAGGAATTTATCTTAATAGACTGTCCTTAAGATATTTTTTAATGGGAACTCATAAGCTATCATGAAGCAAGTTGCCTTTCGAATGTGTATAAATAAAATGTACATTACATTCGATTTATAAGTGAAAATTTTCATTACACAATGAGGTACAAAAATTTCATATAAATGTACAAAGCCAAAATAATAAGGCTCGTGTATGTTTATGTTTGCTATTTTGATTCTTTATTGATTTCTTCAAAGATATTTTTTCTCACAGGGCCTTTCTTTGATTGTTGAAAAAATTTCACCTTTACAGGTATTCTCTTTTCTTGGGGCTTAAGAGGGGATGGATCAAATTTCAAAGGAGAGAGCATTGGCATTCCTTTTTTCTTAGACTCTGCAGCAGTGGTCCCATTGCCTTTGCCCTTGCCCTTGCCTTTACCATTGCCATTGTCCTTACCCTTTCCCTTGCTTGTGCCCTTGGCCATTGAAGTTTTGGGAGGAAGAGGAGAGTCAGGATCATATGGTGTGATTGCCTTGTCCAGAATCAGCTCAATGCATCTCTCCCTTATCCACCAAACATATGATTCAGGATAGTCTCTACACTGTAAGAATAAATGTTATAAGTTAGTGAAAAGAAATCATGATAAGGGTTACACAAACGTCAAATGAAATTAACTTACATTCATTCCTTCTATTTGTAACAACTTTGAATCCACTGTTCTGCAAATGTTTGAGATAACTCTCCATCCACAAGAATGCGCATCGCTTTGCAATGGAACTTCTTGTAGAAGAAAAGTATAAGGCCTTTGAGGATCAACAAGATCCTCGTATGTTGTATCCAAAAATGTAGAAACGATTCTACCAGCACTGCAAAAGGAAGCTTTGTAAGTTCAAAATATTTTTTATAAATAAAATCAAAGTAAGTAATTTTCTTTCAACATACATTCGTGCTTGACCATGAACACCTCTGAGAGAATTCATAAAGATAATTTCTCTTGAAAGACAATTAATGTAGATGAGACTCCAATGCCCTCTGCAAATTCATAAAAGAGGTGAGTAGAAGGGTGAAAGCAAATGAATATAAATTTTCCTCTACAGAAAAGAAAAATACCTTTCTACATAAGGGAAAAAGATGTGGTAATTTGTCACACTATCGAAGCTACAAAAAAACAGTGAAATATTAGAACCAGATTTTGCAAATAGTTCCACAGAGAGAAGTGGATCAACAATATATATGGTTCTTCGGATATCGAGAGTGAGAGAGGAGACCAATGCCCTGCAGTCAATAGCAAAAGCTATTCAATACAAATTTCATCCAAAATATACTTGAACCTATAAGACTTAACTTACGCAAAAAATAATAATATATAAGCCTTACCTTATGCAACAAAAAACCACAGAGTTAGATAGTTGGACATCCCTTTTTTCCAACATGGGCTTGTCCTCGGGATATATACTAAGATATTCCTCCTCAGGTTCCGCAGAAACATTCACAAGAATCTGCCCATACACTTTGCCCATCCTCTAGCTGTTGATGGGAGCAAGTGATGCGGCTTTCCTCTTGTAAACATCGTCTTCAGTTTCAAACACCTCCTGATTTTTTTCACTCAAGAAAGACTCCTGCTAGGTGGCACCCCTTGTAGAGTAAAGGTGAGTAACATCCTCAACATTTGGCTTTTTTCTTTCCTGGACAATTTTGGGGAAATGTTAAGGATTTCAAGGGCTTTTTGATCGTTGGAAGGCAAGGTCCTCAGCACTTTGTCAAACCTATACCTGACTCTGCTGATGATGCTGAAATCTTTATTCATAAGGGTGATTCTATGAGCATGGGCGGCAGCAATGTAAGCATCGTTCATGAAATCAATAACAAAATCTTCTGCGGCCTCTTGCAGGGCAAGAATGGCTGAGAGTTGCCACTTCTTATTTAGACCAGAGACAGTTGCCACTTGAGACAATCTATCAGAGATCTCTTTAACGACCCTTATAAAAGCAGCTTTTGGAATGACATGCTGTGTAGCTCTCTGGGCTTTCCTGATCTCACTGAAACATCTCTGCATATAGAAGAACCTGGACTTCCTCTTTCTCTTTTGTGGCTTGGGAGGTTCAGTGGCTTCAACAGATGTAGGCTCAGGTGCAATTGTAGTGGATGAATCTTTCACAGGGCAAGCCTCACCCTTTGCTTCCTCAACTTCAGGAGAAGAAACATTCATGGAAGATGTTAGGCCAACACCTGGTGTAGGGGGGATTTCTGTGGTAAAATGCTCTAGGGCCTGTGATGGCCCAGCTTCAGGAAACTTGGAAGAGGGCTCCTCCTCAGATTAATCAAATTTTAACTTTCTTCTACCCCCACTGTCCTTCCCATCTAGATACACTCTTCTTGCAGTTTGCTTTGTCCTTGCCTTCCAGAAAAGCAAAAACAACAACCAGAAGGACAATAACTGAAATAGCAAAAATCTGTAAACCCAACAGGCTAATTGGCGCGAAAAGGGACGAAATGAGCAATTTCGATACGGCGCGATATGAACAAAACGATGAGAATGAAACAGCGCCCTCGCTCCGTATTGGAGATTACAAGAGGAGAGATGCCAAAATGGCGCGATAGGAGGAATGCGTAGACGGAGGAACCACTCCCTCGCTCCGTATTGGAGACCACAATGCTGATACGGCGCGATATGGAGGAAACAAAGACAGCATGTGGACGCCCTCGCTCCGTATTGGCAATGACACAAGGGGGAGGTTACGAAACTTGCTCCGTATTGGCAATGACACAAGGGGGAGACCACAATGCTGATACGGCACGATATGGAGGAAATGAAGACAGCATATGGACGCCCTCGCTCCGTATTGGCCGATATGACGCGAGGGGGAGGTTACAAAAGCCTGGAACGATCGTATTCGCTCCGTATCGGCACACCTCGTTTTGACCAGCGAAGCAAGGACGCAGCCAAAAGACCACCGATACAACGCGAGAGATTAGAAACGGAGAAGACGCAAGACTTGTATCGCACCGTATCGGCAAGCAAGGCGGGAGAGCTCGAGAAATGAAAAGTGTACACATAGGAAAAATAACCCCTTATATACCCATGTCAATCATGACACGTGTCGGACACGTGTCCGACGCTGATTGTGCCACGTGTCTGCATATATGGTCTGTATGCTACGTGTCAACCAACGACCGGTCCACGTGTTTGCCACGTGGTTATCGGCCACGTGTTGGCCAACGGCTACTGCCACGTGTCGAAGACCAACGGATAGTGCCAGGTGGCATAATTCCGCGCCTACATAAGGGTGTGTCCCTAATCCCTACGGCTTTTTTGGGTTTTTTCGGGACCTCTGTCTCTTATCCTAATACGGCGCGAGAGCGACTGTTTGCCTTCTTTGCTTTCCTCTCTTCGCGTCGTTTTGGAGGTTCTGCAGAGTCTTCTTTCAGCTTTCCTCCCAAGCTCATAGTGCCCAAGCTCGTGTGACCACTGTTGTGGCTCTCTCGCTTCTTGCTGGAATCACCGATACGGCGCGAGGGGGCACATCCGTCTGAATCATTTCTCTCTTATCGCGCCGTATCGGCAGAAGCTGTAAACATGTCTGAACCCATAGAATTCCTAGGATCCAAGGTTCCTCCAGGAACTGGTAAAAGAAGAAGGCTTTCAAAAGGCTCAAGGGCATCAACATGTGATGAGCCTATGTATTCTTTTTCTTCTCCATCCTCTGCCACCAGTGTGAGAATGCCAAGTACATCTCCAGGGAAGCGAACGTCGGTAAGAGAGGTCAAGGAGTATCAGAGCTCACTGATATCACTCCATCAGAGAGGCTACTTGATTTTATCCTTCAGAATGGAATGGATCTCTCATTCTATGGAGTTGTGAAAAATGTGTTTCATCCTGATTGGGACCTTGACAAAGTTCTGAAATCTTGTGAAAAATATATTTTGGAGGACTTTTTGGAGTTTGAAAATCTTGCAAGTCCTTCTGTTGAAGTTGGCACAATTGAATATGTCCATGTTCCCATTGGGTCAACAGGAAATGAAAAGTCAGTATTTACTAAAAAGTGTGGTGCCCACTCTCTGGAGAGGTTTTATTCAAGAGACATATTTTGCTCCATTCATTCCAAAAACTACAAGATGATGAGAAAATCTGCTGCTTTTATTGTTTTCACCCTTGTCAAATACCCTGTGAAAGCTGAGGAGCAACAGTTGGAAGGAGCAAAGTGTGCCAGCTTTTGCATGTTAGATGATCTGGTAGATGAAAAGGAAACAGAGGAGGTTGTAGATACAGATTTTGAGGCTTCTATTACTGAGAATTTGGATGTTGCTCACTTCAAAGCTGAGACTATCATTGATGAGAGCCAAGGAGATACAAACCCTCAACCTGATGAGAGTTCTCACCATATTGTTCCTTCTCTACCATCTATACCTTTCAAGGACAAGGAGTACATTTTACTGTCAGATATTCAAAAACTTTTTAATCTCAGGGAAGATTATTGTCTAGCAATTATTGCAGAGGCTTATGATGCTGCAAATGGGATAATTGACACAGAAAATGAATCAAAGGAAGAGATTCTCAAACTTGATAAAGAAACTCTAGACGATAAGTTTATTGATGTTGGTGAGGCCCTCTCTCTTTGTTTTGAAAAGGCCAAAGAAGCTGAGAAAGAGTTGAGTATTACTGATGAGGACTTCGATCGCATTCAAAGCGAACTCGGGATTTCCAATTTTGGAAGAGAGGAGTCTGAATATGTTAAAGAATTGTCTAACACCAATGAGACAGCATCATCAATTAATTTATGGAATCCATTAAAATTGGAGTACGATGAAAATCAAGTGGTAATATAATTTTGAATTTGCTTTTACACATTGGTAGGTTTACATTTCATGCTCATTCAGTATGGGTTTTATTTGCAGTTGGAGATTGCTGATACAGATAACTTCTTGGGGCGTGGCAAAGGATCGAGAGCTGCTAGTAACACATTCAAAGACATTGCACTCGGCCACTACTTGGCTAGGATTGACCCTGATTCCTTTTTTATACTTCACAGTAGTTTCTCAGAGGATGCAGCATGGCCCATACTTTGTATTAAAGCTCTTACAAGGCTTCTAGGTTTCTCAGGATTACAATATAATGCCCACAAAGTAATGTTTTTGGAAAAGACTGCAGCAATTAGGATTTTTGGCTACGGTCCAGGTTACTCTGCTTTTAGAGCAGGATACTTTTTGGCGTTTTCATCCTACGCCTTAGCTGCAGACCGAACTGATGTAAAATCTATAGCTGGCTACAAGAGAAAAAAATTTCTACGTTATAGAGGAAAGATTCCTGAGGAGGAAGAGAATGTGAGAGTTTTGGAAAACTAGCTTTGTATATATTCTTTCTTATATATAAAAGTGCGATTGCTCATGTGTCATTGCCGTCTTTTATCTGCATTCTTTGAAGTTGTCGTCGAAAAAACCAGTTGAATAGCTCCTCCAAAGTATTGCTTTTTGTAACTCCTCCCCCATGCCTTGTGCTTCGAAAATAACTTGTGCGTGCTTGATAGTGGGATTTTTCCATGCCTTGGTTACTATAAGTTGCTAAGGGGCCATGCTCCTCCACAAAGAAAAGTCCATGAATATGAAGAATATGCTGCAATACAAAGTAACACTAATTTTATACCAATTGAAAAACCTATCAAAATAAGCCCATATTAAATAATTATTACTTTACCAGATAAAAAGTGATATCTTTTTCTCCCCATGCCTCTTTTATCGCCTGAACAAGCTTTGTGATTGATCTTTTGAACTCTTCCGCATATGTATATGTTGTCTTATATTGCCTAAGGAGTTTCAGAAAAACATTAAGGTGTATCCAGACCTCCATTCTAAGAAACGCAAGCCTCGGCATGCTTGCAACATTTGTTGTGATCTCACATAGCTCTCTCCAACACTCCCAAGCCGCATTCACCTGCCTTCCTGAATGGTTTCCTAAGAATCGTCTAGCTTTTGAGCCTCCCATAGAGACATCAGCCAAGATATCTCTTGTTTTTCCTGAAAGAATTGGATCCTTTCTCAAGTGAACTTGGCCCCCATGAAATCCCATTTTCGATAGCAATGCCTCGCATTTATCAATACACTCATCTGATAAAGATAATGGCTTAATGGAATATGCGTAGTCAAGATGCAACCTGAGAAGCTTATCGATTATTCTAATCTCTACATGCAAAGTACAAATATGAATATTCTTAAGAGAGATGGAAAGAATGGGATCCCAGATGTCTTCTATGGTTTTAAATTTACTCAAATCAATAGAGTCTCTATTTGGGGCTCTTCTTACTGGTCGCAAACTACTCCAATCTTTGGATCCAATACTTTCCATGCAATAAATGCAAGGATATTTTGCATTTGCACCATTACATATTCCAAGAATACATTTGATAGTTTTCAAATCAGCACTCATATGCCATTCCACATTAAATTTACCAACTCCATCAACTACCAACATTTTGCCTTCACTTTGAGACTTAATGATATTTGGAATACCTGTATGGTTGAACAACCATTTCAACGTTTGATGATTTTCAATTGATACCTGGGCTGCACCAATCCACCAAATCTCCATCTCGGATTGGATCTTATGCAATGGAGCTTGGTCCAATGCCATGTTCATGAGGCAAATGCTAATTCTTTCCATCTTCTGTCCCTTTTGAATCTGTGCTTCATCCAACTTCAAGGCAAACTTTAGAACACCATAACTTTCTTCTAATGTGATTTTATACATGTGAACCATTGCAATTTGCACCTTTTTTAGATCAACCCATATATTGTTAAACTCATTGTAATCAAAAATTGCCTGTTTTTTTTGTTTTTCATAGGACATAAACCTTTCGATGTGAATGTAATCTCCAAAAACATGTGGAATCTTGCGATTCATGGAAATTCTTGCAGTCGAAACTGCAAGGGCTCGGGGCAATCCAAATATAGTTACCCTATTGCGTTTAAGATTTTTGAACCATAATCCAGAGATAGCTCGATAACCTTTTCGACTTATACCCACAGTATCACATGTCTCTACGATTTCATTTGCTTTCACTGTGCCTTTTAAATCCTTCACTAACTCTCTGAGAGTTAGACATCTCAAATCCACATTTTCTGGTGACTTAAGAATCCTCAAAATATCTTTCTTATTCATGGTTTCCTTCAAAAGTTTGATTCTTTCCTCATTCTCTCGGATATTTATGCCTAGTATGTTAGAGACATATTTCTTTGTAAGATTTAGTCTCCTTTTCTTTGCTCTCTCACACAACCTGGTTATATTTTTTAATGGTCTCTTCCTCTCTCTAAATCCTACTGGAGTTTCTCTCAAGCGTGTTAGCTTATCCTGCAATGACTTGTTAACATTTTTCAAAATATCAATCTGACTTGTGAACTCTAAAATATTTGTTTGTGTAGTTTCTAGTGCTTTTTTCATTTCGTGCATTTGAGCTATATATGTGTAAGATGCAGAGTATAACCTCATACAGTAGCCAAGCATTCCATTGTAACCTTCTCCAGCATATCTTATATAGTCATGGACATTCAAAAAAGGAGGTGGTTTACCTGTAGAAGGATCCCTGGGATAGATATTTCCATCCACCCACAAATCTATATGCTTCATTCCTTGTGTTCGCAACTTGTTGGCTTCAATCTCATCTATCAATACTCGATGATGTATACTTCTCCAAGATGTGTAAGTCAGATCTAGCTGAATAGATAGCTTGTATTTACGTGTGCTTGCGCCTGTGTTATTTGAAGTAGTATTGCTAGACATTCTAGCAAATGAACCGAGCAAGAATCTCACAGTGATAGGAAGCAAGTGCAACAAAAGGAATGGTAAAAGAGAATAGTGTGTAGAAAGAAAACGCGGGAGCAAACAAATGCGAAGTTCGTACGAAAATCTCGAAAATACAAAATCTCTCGAGTTCCAAGACAATAAACGGCCGAAAAGGTGACCCCTGACCTAGATTAAAAGACGAGGGCAATTAATGGCCGACCTCTTCAATGAACCAAATATTCTCTCATTAATCACATCTGGACAACCAAATTTAGAGGTTTTATTCTTCCTAAACCTCAACTAATTAGCAACTTATTCACTTTCTTACAAGTGCCATTTTTGAAGCGTTTTTGGCCCTAATGCATCAATCCTGGGTATCGGATACCTGTTCTTCACTGTGATCTTCTTAAGATCCCTGTAGTCAATGCACATTCTGAAAGATCCATCTTTCTTTTTGACTAACAGAACTGGAGATGCATAAGGTGAAGAACTTGGTTCAATGAATCCCATCTCAAGAAGTTCCTTGATTTGCTTGGCTACTTCCTCTCGTTCACACTTTGATAATCTGTAAGGTGGCTTATTGATTGTCTTTGAGTTGGACTCCAAATCAATAGGGTGATCTATTGCTCTCTTGGGAGGCAATGAAGTAGGCACCTCAAACAAATCCCTATACCCCTCAAGAAGAGACGTCAAGGCTGGATGGTTTACGGAATTATTGGGCTGATCTTACATCTCTTTATTCAAATCCAAAACAAATATTTGTGAGCACCTCTTGTACTCCCTTTTGAGTTGTTGAATGGTAATAAGCTGAAAATCTGATCTACTAGGAATTCCCTGTAAATGGTTGAGCTGTCTATTGAAGATAAACTCCATATACAACTATGAGAAATCCATAATGATCTTGCCTAATGTCATCAACCAATCACAACCGAGTATGATGTCTATAGGTCCCATTTCCAAAGTAATCAGGTTTGCTTTTGCTTCAAAATTTTCAGCCAGCTACAAAGAAACCTGTGGGCATATCTATGTGCTGATTTCCTCTTCACCATTGGCCACTTGAACTCTAATGGGCTGCTGTAAATCTGTGGGAATACAATTTAGCTTGTCCATGATGGACTTATTCACAAAAATATGGGTACTGCCACTGTCTATCAGAATGAACACTGGCTTTCCATGAATGTTACCCTTCATATGGAGTGTATTAGGGCTCTTAGATCCTATCCAAGCCTCCATGGAAATATAACAAGTAGTGGCAACAAGTGGCTCATGACAAGTCCCACTTGGATCAAAAGGAACACTTCCACCTGGATCAAAAGGAAAAGAGTCGGCTGGATCATAGAAATACTCTTGCCCAACTTCTTCCTCAAGATCTTCATTTTCAACATTAAGTGCAATTGCGTTAGCTTCATCCATCTCATCTTCAAAATCCTCAAAGACTAACAAACTTTGAAACTTGGGTTTGACATTTTTGTATACACACTTTGAGGCATGATCAGGTGTATACTTTTCCCCACACTTGAAACATAAGCCTTTCTCCTTTCTTTCTTTGTAAAGATCCATAGGAATAGACTTAGGATTCATGTTGGCTGAAATGGATTTAGACTTGTTGTCCCCTTGTTTGAAGTCAACTCTAGGTCTAAAAGCATTGAATGATGGATAAGTTGGTACCGTAAGCTCCCATTTGGCACATGATTACTGCCATAAGTGTTACCAACTTGCCCCTGTTTAAAAACAGTCCTTGGCTGTCCAAAACCAGGCTAAAATAAATATTATCTTCTATATTTTCTTCCATAGCGTTCCACAAGCTCAATAGCCTTAAAGAGGGAAGTAGGGTTTTGTGCCATGACATCAGCTAATAAAGATGGCTCTAAACCATACATGTACTTGTAGAGCTTAGCCTCATCACTGATGCTTTCTACATACATGGTTAGGTTGAGAAATTGGTTAGTGTACTCTCTTACAATTAGGCCTCTTTTTTCCAAGCCATACCATCTCTGTGCCAATTTCTCTTTTTCAAGAGGGGAGACAAATACTTCAGCCATAAGTGCCTTGAAAGCTTCCCCATTCTCTACAAGTATGTTTTCCTTTTTAATATACCTCCACCAAGTATGGGCAAATCCCTCCAAATGCAAAGAAGAGAAATGAATCTTCATGTCATCAGTTTTAGGGAATATGTCAAATTAGGATTCCATCTTAGAGATCCACTCCTCTAAATCGGATGATCAAGATGACTGACCATTAAATTTGGCTAAAACAATCTTGTCCTTTAGCTCTTTTTCATGGAATGGTTGCTGTCCCAAAATAGACTGATCATGAGTACCATGCATTGAACCCCCAAATTGAGATGGAAATCTCCCAATAGGTGGTTGAGAACCACTATGCAATCTTCCTGTTGATAGAGGACCCCTAGGAATTTGAGTATTCAGCCCAAAAGCTTGAGAGTTAGCTCCATTCAAACTGCCCAAATAGTCATCATACCTTTGTGAAGACTTACCTACTTCATATTGGCTATTTGGGATGCCTCTTCTTCCAATAATCCCATGACCATGACCATTTTGGTTAGATGGGTGAAGTGGGACTGAAGGCTCACTGTTTGAATAGACTTTCTCCTTAGCTTCTTTAGATCCCATTTGTATTTGCATCCATTGGGAGAATTGGGCCATAATTTAAGCATTAGATTCCACCAACTTGTCAATAGTGTAAAAGGCTGAGTAGGACCTATGGGTACCATGTAGTACTTGCACCTGTACTTTAGTAATGAAGGGTGTACTTGTAACAACCTGTACATGCCCAGTAGTGCCCTGTAAAATCCCTATTTTACCCTGTTTTGATCTTGAAGATACTTGAGCCTTTGGAAACTCTTCAATCTTCAATTCTCCACTCATTGTACCTATGTGAAGGATTAAATGGCATGACAGGCTCCCTACGCGGGCTCCAAATCACCGGGAGGTGGGCAAAGTTCCCACCGGGTCAGTTGGTTGCACCCCTTCGGGATCTTTGATAGTGAGGGAGGGTCACCTCTCTTTTGTCCCACTATCTCCCCCAACATCCACATTTTTCCTCAGTGGGAATATCAACATGGTAGTACCTTGCAAATATAATCAATCAGCATGAAATGCATTTCTGAAATATTCATTCATCCCCTTTCATGAGATACAATTGTATAGAATTTTGCAAAACTGGATAGGATAAGGGTCTTACCAATGCAATTCCTTGACTCACTGATTACTAGTACTTACCCTTTTACAATATTTCAGCTTGGGTAAAAGATTTTAACCAATCAATGGATTAGAGTGAGCAAATTCATCAATCAATAGATTCAATCAATTGGATTTAAGTGTTATGCTGGAAATTTCAGATTGAAGCCTCTAATTCACTAATTAGAACTAATATGCATAGACCAAACATTGCGTTACATGAATGGATTGATTCAAGCAAGGGTTGGCTAAAATTTGATGGATATTATTCAATTCTTTAATCTCTCAATCAAATGGATTAATGAGAGAGATTAAGAATTGAAGAAGAGTACCTTTGACATGGTTGATGATGACTTGATCAATCTTCATATGCTTGATAAAGCCTCCGATGGTCCAATGTTGCCAAAATAATCTTCAAGACTTGTGTATTTAATGCTTAAGAACAAACTTGAAGCTTCAGATGCTTGAGATTGAAGCATTAAACCCATTTCCCCCAAATTTTGGTTCCATGGAAGCTCTTGAGCTTCAATCTTTGACCATTTGTGCTTAATCCTTGCAATTTGTTGAAGAATCCTTACTGAAACGTTCCCACGGGCTGAAAAGATGAAGAATCTTCAAGAAATTGTTGAAGAATGAGAGCTTGGGCTGAAGCTTTCATGGCTGCCATGGACTGTTAATCTAGGCTTTATAGGAGAGCTAAAGGTTCTTGAATAGAGTTCAATCCTCCAATTTCACTGATGGTTTTCACTTGCCAAAGATCAAAGAGAGTGCCAAGGGCTGGAGATGAAGCATCATATGCAAGAAACAGGCTGGAATCAGCCCAAAAATTGCGTCGCAATTTTCAAGCCTGTTCATGGCTCCATTGCTCAGCCAATCTGAAGCAAGTGAGTAGTCATCCTGTAGGTATTGGAACAAGGAAGCTATTCCAGGTGGTGCTTGGCTAAGAAGATCAGAGGTCTGAGAGATATGAGCACATCTTCCTGATGAACTTCAATGAAACCTACAGGAAACTCCAAGAAATGGGAAAGAGAACTCCCTCTTTTCAAAGTAACCACAGTTTTGTTCCCAAACTAAGCCCGATTAACTCTCCTTTACCCTAATTACCTCCAATTTTGCATGAAATTTGATGACGACCTACCACTTTAGCTATCCTCCGTCATATCTGACCTTGGAGATCTCCAGATGTAGTCTCTTACTAACTGTAGATGGTCTGCATCACTCCACTAGTCACTGTCTTGTACAATACTTGTCTAAAATTGATTTTGATGAAAGAAAATAGGACTGAAAAATAGAAGCAAAAAATGGATCAAAGACCAATGCTCTAATACCACTTGTCAGAGAGAGACCAATGTCAGTGTGACATGGCATAATATCAATATTGTTTTACACTAAGTCCTTATTCCCAGCTTCTTACAAAATTGTATGACCAAGAGGAAAAGAAGATCATAGCAAGCCGGGATGTGGTGTTCAAGGAGTAGCCACATATAGTGGAGAAGGAGAATATAGGTTCTTCCACTTTATTGTCCAATGAAGAAGTAATCCACTATAAACCTATCCCAAGAGTTGTCCTTACTCTCAAGGAGGAGGAAGCATCATCTTTGGATAATGAGGACAAAGCTCACCAACTTGCAATCACACCACTAGAAAAGCCATTGCCGTGATAGGTGAAGTAGCCCTATGATTGCAGCAATCTTATGCCTACAAAAATTGGCCAATAGACTTGGAAGAAGGACTTGCCGATCCCTCATGGAGAGCAACTATGCAACTTGAGTATGATAGCATCATGAAGAATGACACTTGGGAGCTCGTGGATCGACCAAAAAAGAGGAAGATTATTGGCAACAAGTGGGTGGCTGGTGGTAGCTTAGAAAAGTACAAAGTCAGATTAGTTGCACAGGGATTTTCACAAGTTGAAGGATTTGATTTTCAAGAACCATTTGCTCCAATTGCTAGAATGACCACTATTCGCACTGCACTTGCAATGGTTGCTCACAAAACAAGTGGCTAGTTTACCAAATGGATGTTAAATCAGTGTTCCCGAATGGTGACCTCAAGGAGGAGGTGTACGTGGCTCAGTCACACTAGGGTTTGAGGCCCCCCATTCTGAACAAAGTTTGTAAGCTAAAGAAGGCATTATATGGGTTGAAACAAACCCCTAAAGCATGGTACCAAGCAGATAGATAAAATCTTTCTAGGTTTGAATTTCAAAAGATGTGCCTTAGATGCTAACTTGTATGTTTACAGGGATAGTGAAAAGTCTGTAGTGATTGTCCTATATGTGAATGACCTTCTTATTACAAGTGATTATGAAGATATGATCCATCAAACTCGAAAGACTTTGAGCTCTACATAAAATGAGAGATTTGGGCTTATTGCACTATTATTTAGGGATTGAAGTTCGGCAAGTCTTAAAAAATCTTCATCTCTCAAAAGAAGTATACGTGGGAGATCTTAAAAGCATTTGGCATGACTGAGTGTAAGGAGATAGCTACGCCTATGGAGATCAATGTGAAGTTATTCAGGATATATCACCACTATCTACACCTATGGAGATCAATGTGAAGTTATGCATTGAGGATACATCAGCACTAGCAAACATTGGGAGATATAGGAGGCTAGTTGGTAGCCTCATCTATTTTTGTAACACTAGGCCAGATATTAGTTTTGTTGTTGGTGTTTTGAGCAGGTTCTCAAACAAACCACGAGAGAGTCATTGGAAAGTTGGGATGCGGGTGCTCAGATACTTGAAGGGAACTCTTGACTATGGTATCACGTGTAGTTTTGGAAGTGCTTTTATGGGGAATTGTGACTCAAATTGGACAGGTGACATTGAGCCTAAGCTTCTGGATATTATTTCTCTTTAGGTTCAGGAAATTTCTCTTGGATCAATAAGAAGCCACCAACTGTCGCATTGTCTTCTACTGAAGCAGAGAACAAGGGAGCTTGCTTTACTGCATGTGAAGCAATATGGTTAAGGAGGGCCCTATGGCATATGGGAGTACAAGATGAAGATCCAGAGTGCTAAGATGTGACAATTAGAGTTGCATTGCCATTGCCAAAAATCCAGTTTTTCATGCACGTACCAAACCTATTGAGATTCAGTATCACTATGTGTGTGACTTGATCGAGGATGGGATAATAGAGCTAGTCTATAGTCCAATAAAGGAGAATGGAGAAAATATCTTCACTAAAGCTCTTACAAAGTATCTCCTTCAAATTCATCTTCAGAGACTCAACATTGGGCTGAGAATATAGTTCACCTGTGGGTGAACATTGAGAGGGGATGTTAGATATGCTCAATGCTCCATCCTCGTAAGGTGCCACTAATGATCCACGGTACTCTAAGTCGTAAGACCCCCATTATGAGGAGAAGCCATGTGTGAGCACGGACATTGGGTGGTTGGGTCCTGACTTGTATGTCAAATGAGGTATATGTGACTGGATGGAAAAAAGGTAACCTTTATGGATCTAGCCTTTGGGTTAGATAGAGTAGTTATGGTAGTAGCAACTCAAGGCACAATGCATCGAGTTGCAGGGTGTGGAAGTTATCAAGGATCTCTGTTTTGGGGTCTGAGGGTCTCAAAAGCGGCCCTTGGTTGGGGGGTTTTAGGGAAGGCAATGCCCCTAGCTTAACGGTAAAGGGAATATTCCCTAGAATAATCCTTGGCCAACTAGGGAAGGTTCATAATATGGTCAAAGTTGCCAACCAAACTACCTTCCCATGCTATAAAAGGAAGACTCCTCTAAAGCCGTCATCAATGTATCTTTCACCCAGTCAGAGTTCTTCTAACTAGCCTAGGCTCTTTTGCCTATTATATGTCTAGATCGCCATCAAAGCTTCATAGTGGAAGCACACAGGTGGATAGAGCCATCTTTGTATTAGTTTGTTTGAAATTAAAGCAATCTCTATTCTTCTCATATTTGTTGTGTGCTCTCTACTCCTTGCTCACCGCTGTGCCGTGTAATTTCTACACTTTGAAACACAAATGTATTTAGAATTATCCTCACGATACCTTATTCTTGCATGAGATGTATAAGTTTATAAGTTGTCAATGAAAAGTTGGACCTAGTAAGTGGATTGGTTTATTAATAGTTTAGGTTTTCTCCTTTATAGCTTTGTGTGTGCTTTATGAAGGGATGTTTAGATGCATGTTGCTTTGAAAACCTAGTTGATGATACACCCTCTTTCAAGTGCTTGACTTGAATAAGATTGAAGCTTGTTGTTGCAAGTCCTAGAATGAATGTCGATGTGGTTGGCATTGATTTTTTGGGCAACATCTACTTGCTCTTTCATTCCATGGTTGTTAATTGGTGAAAAAAAATACATGTGAAAAGAAAAATATATGATAAGAAATGTTTCTTTTCCATTCTATATTATACTAAGCCTTATGAGGCATGTTCCCTCAACTAGTTTAGCTACAACAAGTTGGAAGTGCATTCATTCTTGGAATATTTTCTTGATCCAAAGACTCATTAGATTTAGTAGTTCTCATTTTGATGCACCTGCCCTATTAGTTAAGAATAAAAATAATATCTATAGGATGTGCATTGACTATCGTGCGCTAAACAAAATCACTGTTAAGAATAGATATTAGATCCCTAGGGTAGACGACCTCATGGATAAACTACAAGGAACCACTATTTTTAGCAAGATAGATCTCAAGTCTGGATATCATTAAGTACACATGGATACACTTGACATTTTTAAGACTGCATTTAGAACTCAGTTTGGTCATTGTGAATTTCTTGTATGCCTTTCAGTTTGACCAATGCACCAACTACATTCAGTCGTATGATGCATGGTATATTTTTGAAGTATCAGGATTGTGGATTATTTTCTTTGATGATATTTTGGTTTTCAGTAAGGATGAGAATGAGCATTGTGAACATCTATCTTTAGCTTTCAAGACTCCTCTTTCACCTTATCCTACAGGAGTTTTCTGTTTGGGTCGAGTTCGTAGCAATCTTTTAGATAAAAGCAAGTATGTATGTTGCCTTTTCCCCAGAACTGTCGCATCGTCACGACCTTGCCTCCAAGCTTTGGAGCAGCGGAGCGCATAGGCATTAATGAGGCTCATTACTAGCCAAGTGCTTATCTATGTGCAGCCAATTGCCTTGGTGACATGAAAGAGCTATCGTGCCTCCATGGTTTGTGGTAGCTGGGCGGAGGCATTAACAAGGCTCGGAAGGTCGAGGCGATCCCAATGCCCCTAGGGTACGCACGACCCTAGTGGTGGCTCTCGGAGGAGCGGAGAGGTCTGCCGCCCCGGGCCATCTCACGGCACTGGAGTAAATGGCCCCTCCAAGAAAGGAGGCGCGAGAAGCAGAATCCTCGAAGCAACACGACTCATCAAAACTGGCTTGTGAATCGCCCCAGCGTATCCTTCCGGCTCTTGCCACGTGTTGGAGTTGGGTTGGGGGGGACTTTGGCGTTCGACCCCTTCCGTAGGTAGAGAGATGCGCAGGGCTGGAGAGTAGTGGGCGGAGAGGGGGACGCAGGTAACCGACTTGACCGCCTACTTAAGGCGAAGCTTGGGGCTGGGAGAAGCATACTTACCTGGGCGGGGTCTATCGGTGATCAAGAAGGCCGGTGGCCTAGGGTCGGCCTCTCCATTGCACTGCGGACGGGCCGCACCCTAGCATCTCCCCTGAGTGGGAGAGTGCACGTCATAATTTGTGGCAGCGGGGGCTCGCGTTCGCGCGGCCCCTATTCAACTCCTCAGACCTCCGATATCGGAAGTTAACCGGATGACAGTTTTGTGTTCTCATGACAGGTTCGGGTGCTTCGTGGATATGGCTGTTGGGTGCTTCCATGCCGGGCTCGGGGATATGGCTGCCCTGCTGGCACGAGTTCCTCCTGCAAAGATGGATCTGCTGTGCCCTCCTCTCACACACGATTGGTGCTGGACTCTCCTCCAGACTCGCGGGTCTTCGTCCTCTCTATCACAAGGTAAAGAAGGTTCGTCCGTCTGATTGCCCAGTCGGCAGCCTGGTCAGCAGGGCAGGTTCGTCTGTTCGGCCAGAAAGTGGAATCGCTCGTCTGATTGCAGATGGCAGGGTTTTGACAGTCTGACGGGGGGTCATCAGGGATCGCACAAAACACCTGACGGTCTTTTCTTCAAAAATGGTCGCTCTGCAAAAGCGCCCCCCGCCCCCAGAGCATAGCGCCTGGTTGGTGGCGGCTTCTTTCCTGGATTGGACCCTCCCCTCAAAGGCCAAGGAGATCTCCTGACGGCCGGTGTGCCGCGCCGCCCTGCGAGTGGAACGAGCTGACAGGATTTTGTTGCCAGCCTCTCGTGATGAACACAAGGACGCCGCTGTGCTGTACCAGTTACAACGCCCTCGCAACCATATTCTGGCCAGCTCAAATTTTAGGATACAGAGACGGAAGCAGGCACCTTTGTTGATGAAGAACAACCCTGCACGCCGTGGTTGCTCTGACCTCCAAGACATCTTTTGATTCCGAGTTTGGACCCATCTGCCGTGACCTGCCTCGCTAAAAGCGGGGAGATCAAGCCTTACTGATCCCAACAGGTCAGAGCAGCAGCAGATGCATCCATCTGCTGCAAGGTCTGTATATTCATTACTGATCTAGTAGAGGGGGATCAAGCAGGATTTGCAAGAAACTCTGAGGGAATCTCAGTGGTGGCAATCTTGTGAGAGAGCTTGGAGTGCTTAGAATTCTTCATGTCCAGTGCGGTTGTTGGGATTCCGCGGTTGCTTAGAATGCTTGAGCACTCCCGCTGAGACGAGATCAGACATTCTCCAATACTCTACCTGGATTGGCCATGAGTCGCAGCAACGGTAGTGTTCCCTCCCTTTCAGACCATCTCTTTTAATATGCCTCCACCAGGCACGCGTGCTCATTATCTCCCTGTATTGCCGGGTCCCAATCAAAACGAGCGATCCTCCTAAGCGTTGCAGACAACAAGGCTGCTTAATAAGCTAGTTGACTCCGAAGAAGGGTATGGTTCCAGAATTCCTTGGATTGTCTCCATGTCTCTGTACCTAGGTTGACAGATCTCCTTCCAAGAGCAGAATGCATCACTTTGGTTCAAGAAGTGTGGCATAAGTGCGCGGGGATGGCTTTGAGCGTTGACCACCCCAACATCTAACGGCTGCCTTTTTCCTTGCCACAATGAGTCAGGTTGGGCTCTCTGTTAGATTGCATCCTATTGACCTAGCCTCGCCTACGCTTCCAGAACATGATATTTTTGGAGCAACCCGCCCGAGAATGTATTACTGAATTTTGTGAAGGTCCATTCTTCTGGCCGCTCATCATTGGCCACTTTCTAGGCCTCTGACTGTTTCCAATGGGTGGCCCACGAGTCACCATAGGGCTTGGGTATTGCTGTGGTTTCAGGGGGTACGACGGGTGCTCATTTCGGCGGCCCAAATCTGGGTGCAACTACCCTACATTAAATCAAGCTTTGGAGATGCAACAGGCCAGGCATCCTCGGCCATGAGGTGCTTGTCGACTGTGATCATGATCTTATGGGTAGAATCCACGCCATTATCAGTCAGGCGTAAGATTAGACACGCTACCGCCAAGATTGTGTCACGTTGAGCTGGACACCTTGTTGGACGATGCAGGGCCACAACCATTTTAAACCAGAATAGCATCCACCTTCATTTAATGTGTACCCTCTAAGACCCTTGGGGGTTGGGCATGAGCATCAACTTACATTTTCCTTTAGTCAGACGAAGATGTCCTTCATTCTTATGATGAATATATTCTTTCTGGGGCTTATAGGCCAAAATGGCCAGTTTGGCCTTATGAAGACCTCTTTCTCTACCCAGGGCTATTCCCTGTATTGACTTCCCATGAGGATAGGGCTAGGGCTCTTGCCAAAACTAGCCTTCTTCAAGGGGTTAGGATTGCTGTGCCTAATGATCGATCACAGTGGGGGCAGGAGGATTACCCTACCCGGTTGCTTCTTGGGGCTTGTCTCAAAGTCCACATAACTGTCCTTGTTGCTGTTGTCCCTTTGCCGATTGGGTGCTAGTCTTGGCCTCCTGGGAGTGCTGCCACCGGACTGCTCTTTTGGGTTGTGGGCATGGCTTTTTTGTAGCTTTGGGTAGCTACACCATGTCCAGCTGCCCTTATAGCATTAAGTTGCTCGAGGGACCAGCATCAGCTACCTCCCAAGCCACCAGCCTCCTCTTTAAAGGAGAGCGCTCTAGCCCCTCCGCCAGACTTTGTGACAGCTCACAAGCAAGGGCCGGCCTGTCTGCCTTGCAGACTGGAAAACCCCTGCACAGACCTAGTAGGTCTGTGCAGGCTTTCCTACCCCCCAGCTTGATGTACTGAGTCAACCGCACATGATATTTACACTGAAGCTGTAAAACCTCTGTGACAGCCATCATTTTGGTTGCATGTATGTGGCTTGCTTAGGAACCATATTACTCCTCAGGCCAACAAGCCTCGCCTTGCCTTGCCTTCCCACTCTGAAGAGTAGGCGTTCAATACCATCGTGCGTGGCATAAGACTCCATTTCATGGGTTTTAAACATTTTCTTGATTTCCTAATCGTCAGATGTTGGCTACTCTGGCCGCCCAATCAGTTGCCCATTGCTAGCCTCACTAGATGCCTTGCCCTAGTTGAGCAAGTCTCATCCTAGCTGGGGAGTGGAGTTTGCCAGCTGCCAGATAGTGTTCTTTCAATTGCTTGTGGCCGAATAATGCTTCTTGACAGTGTGTGGGTCACTGTACTTCCATACTGTCTCACAAGTTTGGTGTTTTCAGACAAGTGCACGGTGCTACCCTGGAGTGATATGTGGCTTGGCCATGGGCGAATTTTTTGGTGGACAGTTTTCATGGGACCGATTACAAATGAGACAGGCAAACTTGGAGTTGAGGAGAAGTGTCACATGGCCAGCTTTGCTGGGGAGTGATGACCGACTGATTGCTTAGGAGTAGTGAGGTAGAGAGTAGCTTCAGTTTTAGTTGGGTGAAGTGTGGCCCACTTAAATGTAAAGAAATACTTCAACAAAGAAGATAAACTCGAAAGTGTTCGACACTAGCACAATGGTAACAGTAGAACCCAAAGCTGAAGAGAACTCAGAGATGACGAGAATGGCTGTGAGCTATACTAATGTGAATACAATGAGCCTTCAAACTCTATGCCTCCTCTGGGCAGGGGCAGAGATGAGCTGGAAGAGAACTTGCTGAGAGCTCTGAGAGCGTGTTGTACCTCCAACAGATCTCAAAATGCACCAGGCAGGCTTTGAGTAAATTAGCCACTATAAACGCAGGCTATGATGTCTGAACAAGCCGATAGCTCTGAGAGTGTATTGTACCTCAGATGGATCTCCAAACGCAGCAGGCAGGCACTGATTAATCAGCTGTTGTAAACGTAGGCTTGATGTCTGGATAGGCTGATACAGACGGGAGGGAGCATGGGGGACTTGCAAAAAGCTGAAAATGCTGACTTGTTGATTTGAGTGTGTAGGATGCCAGCAAAATGAACCTGGTCACAACATGGCATCAGCTCTAGAAGCTGTTTTATGGGCGGAATGGCAGAAGTATGCTGAAAACGTGGCTGGCAGAGCACATTATACCAAGACAAGCAATAGTATAGATGCAGGGTGAATCATTGAGTGTGGGCACTAGCATTCGCTCCCTCTCTCCAACAGAATCCACACTGAGCATGTTGATGATGATCATCAAGAGTGCGCCTGGCGTAAATATAACACAAAATCAAGTGGGTTAGAAATGATGGCATTGGGTGGCCAAATTTTGGCTCAAATAAATGTAAAGGGCCCAGTCCACAAATAGTTACACAGACTCACACATGAACTACCTAATCTTTTAACAGCCTCTTTCAAATAATGGGGGATCTGGTACAATAGAACATATAATGATAATGATGCATCGTAGTATATACAATAACGACCATCAGAATATGACAATGAATACCCAAGTAGTGGATGATCAAGCCAATACCAAGGTGCCTCGAAGAGAACTTGATGCCGATGTTGATCATACCAACTCTTGAAAACAAAAAGTAGTCATGTAGCTCTCTATATTGATCAACAATGCCACTCTAGTAGCATACGCGACCATCTCGTCAGCAATGCCTTTGAGCATACATGACCCTAGGTAAGGTAACACTTTGGCTGGACTGTCAAAGTGTTTCCTTATGTGAGTTTGAACTAGGAGCAAAGAGCAATATCCGCTCTTTGCTCAATTCGAGCTTTAATATCTCAAAACCTGCTAGACTTTGGTTGATATGGAGGGGCCCCACTTTGGATCCTTTGCACTACTATGATTGTATAAATGAGGCCCAATTGCCCCATCTCACTATGCCCTCAGACTCGCTCTTTGCATTGGAGAGTTGTGAGGGATATTACATCACTAACATGAGAAAGTAGTAGAGGGAGGGGTGGCCATGCCATTTCCATTCTCTAAAGAAGATGAACCCTTTGCACTTTTGGCCTTTGCCTTGGCCACAGGATTGGAATTGGAGTTAGAGGAGAATAAATATGACATTTTGTTGGAAGAGTCTCTATCTTACTTCTTTTTCTTGTTCTTTCATGAGGCTACTAGTTCTTTGCAATCCTTGTGTTAATAGCCCTTTTGACCACAGTGATAATATTGGGACTTCATCTTCTTTTTTATATCACCTCTCTTTGAAGCTACAAAAGCCTCCTCATGGCCATCTTGTTGACATTAAAGCTTTTTTTGTAACCTCAAAGATGCCTCATATGCTCAAGTAGTATGGAGGAGATATAGGTTTAGCTAACTGGTATCAATGATGTGTGGTCTTGTAGAGTATTGACTACCTCAACAAAATCTAGAGGGAGCTTATAGAGTACAATCCCCATAAGATGATCGTCTAGAAGGAAAAATTGCATGCGCTGAAGTTGATTTTGTAGTTGCGCAATACAAAGTAGAAAAGATTGGATAGTACCCTTAGGCTTGAATTTCATTTGCTAGAGATGATCATAGAGGGTCATAGCGTATAATATTGTAACTTGTTCTACCCAACCTATATGTAGACAATAATCAACTGATTGCATCACAAATTCCTAGTCCACAAATAATCTCACAGATTTACTCATGGGCTGCCTTATCCACTAGCACTATGCAAGCCACCTATTTATACGTGAGAAACCAGCCAAAATTGTGGCTTTCTTACGGGACAAGGAAGCTTTGTAGCATTTTGAGTTTTGGGGTTGTTTAAAATGTGTTAGTGAAGGTTTTAATGCGAATACACCTTTTAACACCTCATCTTAGGCTCAAAATTGGAACCAAGTGGGATTGCAAGCACAGGGTACTCTAAATTATCTTGAGAGGTCCTAGTGCAAAGCAAAAGAGACATTGGTCCAAGGGTGCATGATGGCTGTCCAAGGACCTACCAAGATTATAGAGGTGATGGCTATCTTTCCTCAGGAATCCAAAGTGCCATGCTAGAGAGGGCGAGGCATTGGTTAAAGGATGCCATCAACTGTCCAATGGCCTATCGGGACCTATAGAGGCCTAGTGCCACAAACATCTTGCACAAAAACATTGCTTTGAATTTTGCCACAATGATGTTGATTTGTAGTTCGCAACTTGTCTCATCTAGCATGCACATCTTGTCTCTCACACAATGTGTTTCTCATGCATTTCCTCGGCCACAACATCCACCTCCTCTAGTCCCATGCCTATCGAATGCAGGAGCACTTGTATATGGGCAATGTCCTCTCCCCACTAGAACTTTAACTACCCCTAGTCAAATAGTCTTGTAGTAGATACGAAGCAAAGGCAAAGCGTCATCACCAAATTGAGACTCATCCAATCCTACTACCTTTTGCATGGGGTAACCTTGAAACTTAAGAAAATATTAGAGCTTGTTCCATCATGTACTCTTCTTGTACATGTGAATCAACACTTGTTCTGGTACCAACAACTCTTGAAGCCCATCAACATCCACTAACTTTGGTTCCTCTTGGTTTGGGGTTGCAGTAGAAACAGGTCCATGATACTGTACAAGATTACTCACATTGAACACTAGATGCCAAGGGGAGCTCCAATGGATAAGTCTTGTCACTGTACTTTTTAACAATGTGAAAAGGCCCCTCTTTCGAGGTGCTAGCTTAGGTGAAAACTCCCCAAAATGCTTCAAATGTGTCTTCAAGATTTTTAGATAGCACCATTGACCTTCTTAGAAGAGCAACTCATGCCAATGTTTGTCAATCTCCTCTTTTTGCTGCTGTTGTGCTTGTTGCATATGCTCTCAAACTAGTTTCAACAATTGATCCATATCCACAACCAATTGATTTTCCACATAGCTCGCAGTAGATGTCTCCAAAGCATGGTTAAAGGTGTTGCTAACCAACCACACCCATAAACTATCTCAATGGGATCCACTTCGTAGAGGCATGGACTACCATATCATTGATTGCATGCTCAATGAATGATGGTAGATACTTTGCCCATTCAGCTTGATGATCCTACTAGTAGCAATGAAGCATGGTAATGATGGTACGATTTGAAATCTCTATTTGTCCATCAGTTTGTGGGTGAAAAGTAGCAGAGAATGCTAACTTTGTGTGAAGGCCAAGGCCATGGAACAGAACCTTCCAAATCCCACTAATGAACTCAGAATTGCGATTAAACATGATCTTGTTTGGCAAAAGCCAAAGTCTACTAGTGAACTTAGAATCATGATCAAACACAATCCTATTTGGCAAGCCATGCCCTCAAAACATGTGTATTGCCAACAACACGTCCACTGCTCCAATCTCCTTTCTCATATATGCTCAATCTCAAAATTGAAGTGAGAAACGGATTGCTAGCAATGCAATGTCGAGGAGTTAAGTGAGAACACTTGTTGATTTGGCTTGATGAGAAAATCATGCCTAATCAAATATGCCTTTCACTTCTTTAAGTCATGCACAATGGACAATATTTATTTGTGATAGGTGGAATCATTTAACTCAATTACCTTGAGTTTTTGACTTTCCTAACTCGGTAGATGGCCATGCTACTCCAACACCTCTCCTAGATCATGATCCATGGCATCACAATTCATCATAAAAGGTTCATTGAGATCCATCAGTCTCAACATAGGATTTGAAGAGTACATAACCTTTAAGTTAGTAGAATGATCCAAATTTTCTTGTATTAGTAGTCATTTTTTAAATCAACTATTTATGCACTGTTGACACTGCAATCTTTACAATATTATGACTGTACTCTCTCTCTATTTCTCTTCTTTGCTTTGTTTGCTCATCCTATCCTCTCCATATGGCACCTCCCTACTACTCAACTGATGACAAACTTCATGGTCCCAATTATCTGACTTGGAGTGCTATGTGGTTTCAGGAGCTATTATGTAGTCTCGAACTCCAAGTCGTCTTCTAGATGATTGGGACCATGACAAGTATGAGCAAGCTATTCTTACATGGGATACAAATGATGCTCGTGCATATTCTACTCTTCTCCTATGCATTTCTAAAGAGGTTCTATTAGTCACCCCCTATTGCATGACAACTTCAGAGGTGTGAGAGAAGCTACAAATGGTTTTTGAGGCTCCATCAACCATGGAAGTGTGACTCTGCATGGATAGCTTCAATAGGTGTAGTTCAAACCTAAAGATACCATCCAATCATTCTTGCTTCATGTTACATAGGTGCCGGATTAGCTTTGGCACATGTAGTCTATGCTTCCAGAGGCTCATCTTGTGGGGGCTATACTTTATAAGATCCCTTTTGAGTTTGATGGAGTTGCCCATGCTTTATAGGCCCAAGCATTTTGGATGCTAGTGAAAGGCTGCATAAGTTTTGCTTGCTATTTGGTACTCACTTGTTTCACAATGGATAAGAACACTAGAAATCCAGTTATTGAGAAGTTAGTTTGTATAATTTTTTCTTGCTATTTAGTACTTACTTGAGAAGATTCAACTCAAGCAAGAGCTCAATAGTTTGAAGAAAGGGAAGATGTTTATAAATGAATATGTTTTGAACGTGATGAGCATTGAATATGCCTTCAGAACTATTGATGCAATGCTTGATGATAATTTGGTTTCATCTACTTTGGGTTAAGAGGTGCAAGACTAGGAGAAAATATGCAACATGCCTAGAGCATAAGTAACCAAAATACTTATGAGGTTGCAATAGAAGGTGAATATGCATAGTAGGACACAATAAAGACCCATAGTATACCTAGCTAGGACATAGAAGCATCAATTTCAAGAACCAACACTATCACTTGTGAGGACAAGAAGGAAAAAGATCCACAAGCTAGAAAATTTGGCAAAGGTAAACAAAGGGCCTTTGCCCATACATGGTCAAAGTCAAAAAGTCCTTTTAACGTGCCTAGTTCTTGTAGTGCATATGAGAAGGCCTAAAAGTCTATTAGGAGGAGAGTAAATCAACAATTGAAATGCCCTAAAGAAAATTAGAAAGGTACAAAAGACTTCCACTTCACTAATACCCAAAGATCCCTTTGAGAGGTTGATCAAGGATATTTGCAACAAGTACTATCTCAATGTCAGTTAAAAAAATACAAGGGCATGCATTCGAGAGTTTGCATAGGAGTTCTCGATATATATTTTATGAGATAGCTACATTTGTGCTACACATGCTCATAGAGTAACCTTGATGAACAAAGATATTTACACAACAAAGCTCCTCAGGTATAGGTTTGATAAAGTTGCTTGTTCCAATAGATTTAGATAATGGGAAGTAATTTACATATGAAGTCATGAAGTTATTGACACATGCGATGGGCCTACACACTCTATGTTCAAGGTTTCAATAAACCTAAATGAAAAGCATTTGCCTCTGATGATTTATCAAGTAATAGCATCGAGTGATTCTATAAGAAAGCTCTTTGATTAAGAGCAAATTTTGTCAAAAAAAGTTAGAAGAAGGAAAAAATTCCAGTAAGTCCACTCCAAAGCATCAAAATGACAACATTAGTGATTCCACTTTTGATTTTGACCTAGAAGTACAATCTAGCAGTGAATAATTTGACTCTAAAGAGGAAGAAGAGGCCGATTAAAAAGAAGAACAAAGGCAAGAAAACACCAAGAAGAATGCGGTCAAAAACCTTTGGTGCACACAGTGTAACAATCTCAGGACTACAAAGGAGGCTTCCATCTCATCATAGTGGCCATAATGAGAGCTTTATAGCTTCAAAGAGGGATGTCAAGAAGAAGAAGAAGAAGAAGAAGAAGAAGACATATGCTTGATATTGTCGTTGCGGAAAGAAGGGACACCTATGCAAGGATTACAAGGAGTTAGTGTCCTCATGGAAGAAGAAGAAGAAGAAGAAGAAGAAGAAGAAGCAAAAAAGGAAGGACGTGGACCCTTTTGATGGGTCATCCTCCTCCTCTAACTTTGACTCCAATTTAGATCATTTGGAAAAGGTTAAGGCCAAGGCCCAAAAGGGTTCATCTTCTACTAAGAAGGGGAAGGGTATTATTGCTCCTCGTATTGTTTCTTTTTATTGTTAGCAATGTAATCACTCAGAGTCTCTAGACGGTGTAAGAGGGGGTGAGATGGGGTAGTTGAGCCTCATATATACATATATACATGTGCACAAGATCCAAAGATGGATATTCCTTGACATATTGGCAAAAGTTTGGAAGGTTTTGAAATCCTAGAGATGGGAATGATAACTTGGTTTAGGATTTTAAAAAAAAAAACAAATAGCGGGATTGACTCGTAGTTCAAGCTCACATGAAGGGACATTTTGGCAATCTAGACCAAGGTGGGGAATGCATGGCCACATATATTGAGAGGCATTGCTAACAAGATGGTTATGTATGCTACTAGAGATGCATGATTGTTTGATAAACATAGAGAATTGCCATGATTCTTCCCTATTTTTAAGAGTTGGTATGATTAACATCGACATCATCTTCTCTTTGAGGCATGTGATCAAGTCAGCCAATAATCTAGATTAGTTCACCCATCTGAAAATGCCTTTAAAAATCAAGTCAACTAATGTGCCTAGCCCCTAACACATGCATAGACTCACACAAAAACTAAATAATTTGCTAACACGCACTCTTAGATCATGGGTGATTTGATACAATACAATATATAATGATAATGACTCATTATAGTACATATAGCAATGACCATCAAAATGGACCATGGATACCCATGTAATGGGTGATCAAGCCACAACCTACATGCATGGACTCATGTCCAAATCTTCCATAGTTTGTGCAAGTGCACATGCACAGATCAACACAATTTGGTGAAAGGTGGTTTACTCCATAATGGCAGCACGGAATGTGTGGTCCCCTAGGCCGACTCAGCTTGTCCTAAGATTTGCAAGCTCTAACTTGAGACTTTCCATTTCTTGCTAAGGTCCATGTCCTTTCCTTTGTCTTGAATACTTGCGGTAGGTATCTCACAACGGTTTGAAGATCTCTCATTGTGAACGATGATGACACATACTAGCTGAATGACCTTGGCATTCCTTTACTTCAGCAAGTCATCTATGCGGCTCGCCTCCTTGAACACTTTAGCTCATGTGCCTCTTTGTAGAGTTGAATTGCGTACTAGTAATTTATAGAGCTGCTCATCCTTGATACCGTATGATAACGATGGATATTGCTCTATTTGGTTGCATCCAAGAATACTACAACTACCTTGGGTGCAATTGGTTGTTGTCTAGACATGGATTTATGATGATGCCAATAATAGCGAGATACTTATAGACTATACAAGAGCTCAATTGGGAGTGTTGTCCACTAGTAGTGTTTTTGTCTATGAGATTTCAATCGCTCTGGGTTTGTATGCATCCTCTGACAATTAGATAGGATAAAGGGAGAACTTTTGGTCCTTTGATTTGATTTGATGACCACGAAAGAAAAGGAAGAAGCTAATTTGTCTTTTTCATTCAAGGGAATGATGAATTGGAATATTTAATTCCAGTTGGTATTTGATCAAAGGTGACTCACCATGCAACATGAGCTCCTTTGAAGCTCAATGTTTCATTTTTTCAAGATGCAAGCTCAAGCAACCTCAAGAAACCTCAAGCCTCCACCTTCAAGCTCCATCCTCCATAGCCGTGCGTAAGAGAAGAGAAGAGAAGAGAAGAAGAAGAGAGGAGATGATGGAGAGCTTCTTCTCCTTGATCCCTCACCCTAACACTCTCACACTCCCTCTCTCAAGCACACATAAGGAAGCAAGAAGGAGAGAAGAAGAGAAGGAGAAGAGACCACTTTAGCTTCTTCTCCTTGATCCCTCACCCTAACACTCTCACACTCCCTCTCTCAAGCACACATAAGCAAGCAAGAAAGAGAGAAGAAGAGAAGGAGAAGAGGCCACTTTAGCAACACACCAAAGAATGAACTTTTCATTCACTTTTTGAGTTTATATACAAAACCATTATCCCTTTGGGCACCCATCCCCTTTTTAACATGATTGGCTATTGTGGCAAGGTCCTCTTTTTCCATTCTCTTCTAGTTGCCCTTTCTCTTTACCTACGCTCATCTACACTTTACAATTTGCATAGGAGGGAACTTGGTGCTCTTGTACAAAAGTCTTATGGATGCCTTGCATTTAAAAATGTGCTTTTGCCTTTGACTTAGCTTTTGAGGCCACCCCTGCGCTTTCGGCGGTTTCCCTTCCCACTTCTTCCTTTGTGTTCACATTTGGAGTTTTCTTATACTTGTTTTTCTCCGTCTCGAACTGGGGTCAACATTACCTCCCTCCTAGATGACTACGATTTCTCCCCCAAGGATGCATTTGACTCCCAAAGGCCATGTTTTCTTTATGAAAGGCGTGGAGAATCTACACTCAAGTGGAGAATCTACTACTCCAACTACCTTGGGTGCAATTGGTTGTTGTCTAGACATAAATTTATGATGATGCCAATAATAGCGAGATACTTATAGACTATACAAGAGCTCAATTGGAAGTGTTGTCCACTAGCAGTGTTTTTGTCTATGAGATTTCAATCGCTCTGGGTTTGTATGCATCCTCTGACAATTAGATAGGATAAAGGGAGAACTTTTGGTCCTTTGATTTGATTTGATGACCACAAAAGAAAAGGAAGAAGCTAATTTGTCTTTTTCATTTAAGGGAATGATGAATTGGAAGACTATTTAATTCCAATTGGTATTTGATCAAAGGTGACTCACCATGCAATATGAGCTCCTTTGAAGCTCAATGTTTCATTTTTTCAAGATGCAAGCTCAAGCAACCTCAAGAAACCTCAAGCCTCCACCTTCAAGCTCCATCCTCCATAGCCGTGCGTAAGAGAAGAGAAGAGAAGAGAAGAGAAGAAGAAGAGAGGAGATGATGGAGAGCTTCTTCTCCTTGATCCCTCACCCTAACACTCTCACAATCCCTCTCTCAAGCACGCATAAGCAAGCAAGAAGGAGAGAAGAAGAGAAGGAGAAGAGACCACTTTAGCTTCTTCTCCTTGATCCCTCACCCTAACACTCTCATACTTCCTCCCTCAAGCACACATAAGCAAGCAAGAAGGAGAGAAGAAGAGAAGGAGAAGAGACCACTTTAGCAACACACCAAAGAATGAGCTTTTCATTTACTTTTTGAGTTTATATACAAAACCATTATCCCTTTGGGCACCCATCCCCTTTTTAACATGATTGGCTATTATGGCAAGGTCCTCTTTTTCCATTCCCTTCTAGTTTCCCTTTCTCTTTACCTACGCCCATCTACCCTTTACAATTTGCATAGGAGGGAGCTTGGTGCTCTTTTACAAAATTCTTATGGGTGCCTTGTATTTAAAAATGTGCTTTTGCCTTTGACTTAGCTTTTGAGGCCGCCCTTGCGCTTTCGGTGGTTTCCCTTCCCACTTCTTCCTTTGTGTTCGCATTTGGAGTTTTCTTGTACTTCTTTTTCTCCGTCTCGAACTGGGGTCAACATTATCTCCCTCCTAGATGACTATGGTTTGTCCCCCAAGGATGCATTTGACTCCCAAAGGCCATGTTTTCTTTATGAAAGGCGTGGAGAATCTACACTCAAGAGGATGGTGATGGTTATTGCTTTGGTGAAGTGTTATTTCCCTACACTCATGTTTGAGCAGATATCCTTATTCTCTCAAAATCACAATATGGGGTTTTGGTTGATCTAGGCAGGCATTCAACTCATCGTTCAATTCCGATTCGAGGAAGTTCCATTCTTCCAATCGGCAAGAGTTGGTGGGTGGCTAGCACAAGACGATTGGCATTTGAGCTATTTGAGTCTTTCGATTGGTGTTGGATTCACTGCCATTTGATTCTTGATGCTATGGCTATTTTTAATCATCAAAGCTTTGGCATTTTTCTTTGAACGTTTTAATCATAAGGTCATTTAACTAATTTGAATTAGATTTTAAAGTTTGAAGCTTTGCCCTTTTTGTGGCATTTTGATAGTTGTGTCAATCAATCATAAAGCAATGATATGGTGATTTGATTGTGAGGGCATTGAGGTGTTTGATTCAATTCAACAAGCTTCGTCGATTTTGAGGCATCATGTCCTTTGGTTTGATTGCAAGGTGGGGATAGGACATGGGCTCAAATGCATTCAATAAAAGAGCATATGTTGTTATCATTTGGGCTTCAATATAAAGATATTTGAGTCAATCGAATCATTTGATTCTAGCATTTGGACCCACTCTAGAATGGCATCCAATTACAATTGGTAGACAATTGTTTCTCGGATATGATCATTAAGCATTTGAGTGCTTCTCAATGTGTGACATTTGATTACAAGAAGGCAAGCATTCCCAATGCATTGATTTCCCATTCTAATTAAATGCCTTGCAATCAAATGCCAAGTTTGGCTGCCTTGAATTCAAACTTGCGCTATTATCCTTCCAACTTAGGCTATTAGTTAGCTGATGTCCTTCAAATCAAGTTACAGTGGGGTGAGTTGATGTCCCAATCACCTTTGATGTTGTAATTCCTTGGAACCTCAAGAGGATACTTTGCATCTTTACCATTGATAGGCTCATCACCTCACGTACATTTAGAATTGTGAGATGGTTTGACCACATAGACAAATAGGTGTTTGCTAGAGCTAACTTGGATACCAAAGCTTTGAGAGTCAAAGATGCACTTAGGTCTAAGGAAACTTTCAAGGAACAATCATGGAGACACACATCTTAGTACAAAGCACAATGCATGTTTTCTGTTTTGCAAGACAACTACAAAAGAAAGAGAGATGCTTTGACATTTTTTTCCTACCCAAGGAGTCACCAAGCTTCCTTTGACCCTAACACACACGGGGATATAACTTTTCAAACATCCATAATGTTAATTCCAAGGATCCAACCATTACTTCCCTTTCATATCAAGGGACTTAATACCATAACTTGGAGAGCTTTTCAAGACATTTATCCATGGTTTGTACTCAATTTTCCTAGTTTCTTGTAATAACTTGCACCTATTAATTATCTTGTTAAAACAAAAGTGCATTATGTATGTGGAACAACCAACACCACTACTTTTTAATGTGAATACTAGAGTTCATCGGAGCATAATGGAAAGGCTCATTATTCATGCTGCATTCTTATTAATATAATGTCTAGATGACCTAAAAGACATGATTGAAAGTTAGTTTGCTCACTAGCTTAACCACTTCCTTCGACAATCTCTTAGTTAGATGTAGCTAGTTGTAAAACACTACTTGATGAGTGAGAGTTTCCATACTGAAAATCTACACCCACACCCTAAGCTCTAAAAATAGCACAAAAAAGGTGAAGAAAAAAGAGAATAAACAACAATAATAACATAGAGCAAAGGATCCACAAGTAGGTAGGTGCATGTGACTATAATTGCATGTAAGGGTCCTCAAGTTAGAGATGCACGATGGCCATAGTTGTTAATGGAAAGCCTACTAGGTTGCATGCTCATGAGTGAAACAATATACTTTGAGAAGGATAAGTCAATTGAAAGCCCTAAAATCTTAACAAGAGAGGCTTTGAAATAAGATGAACATACTCTAGGCATATCAATATTGGCACCATCAACCATTAGAAAAGGGTTTGTGGCAAAAGCTAGTTGTTATTTTGGTTCTTAGGAAGAGTAATATGAGACCATCAATTTCATAAACGGTTCAAAATCCAAGCTTTGTTAGTAATAATGTAGCTTAGGCTAATACTCACATATTTTCTAGTTAGTGATTAGAACCAAGAAGGATGATGAAAAATTGTAGCAAACCTAGCCCCTTTACCTTTCTCAATAGATCTCATCAAGGCCCAAAATGGTTGCTCCACCATATGAACAGTCCTAGAGTGTGCTCTGAAGTAGACTGGGCCAATTCTTATAGCAACAATAATTACATAATTAACTCATAGTTATGAATATTGTGAAAGTGCACATTGTTAGCACATATGGTTATAATATGTTCCGGGATACATAATATTGAAAACAATCCATGTTAAGGTGAAAATTTGACTTGAGCTATTGGAATCAAAGCCACAATGATCGAGAAGGAGAGCACATAGTGTATTGTGTTGCCATTTATACCTAAAAGAAGTGCATAGAATGAGTCAAAAGGGTTTCTTGATTGTTTCTTGAAATTCTTGTGAAATCAGTCTTTGATTCAATAAATCAATGTAGAGAAGGATTTGAATTGAAGGCGCTAGGGTCATATAGAAATGTCTCAAAAATAGATGAGCATATTCCTTTGTGGAGACAAGTCTTGAACCCATGACCTCAAGGTTATGAACCTCGTGAGATAGCAACTTACTCCACCCCATGTGACTAACCCTCTCTTCAATGTAGCTATGACACATTTTTTCACATCATTAATTCCTTATTCAAGTACTAAATGGAGAATAGGATTAATGGCTTTTATTACCTCAAGGATTTCCTTTGTATGGAGTGTAAAGAGGGATTATCATTTAAACACCAACTTGAGTCTTTGAAACTAGGTAACAAACACTCATGTGCCATTTCATGCAAATTTGATCTAGGTCATCTGTTTAGGAAGCATCGATTATGTAAGCAAGTGGGAGTACTACTTTGTGGCAACGATTGCAATATTTCTAGAGTCTCCTAGGAAGAGTTCATTTTGTATTATGTAAGCTTCTTCAATGATTGCACTATGTTCAATAAGCTCCCTTTGACAGGAAGTTACTAGTGAAGTATCAACAAAATAATATATAAAAGAATGTGCTAATTAAAAGAAATATGAGACGGGTAGCTCTCTTAGCTTCACTCCTAGTGACCACATGGTCTATCCTTGGTGATCATCCTACTCCAAGGCTATAGGAACACCTTGAGTGCATTGCAATTAATACTTAATAACAGTTCTCCTCGACTTTATCAACATAGTGGAGGAGTTAGTACAAAGCAAACACAAATCCAAAATTTAGCAACACGATTCTTAATCATGTGAAAAATCCTTTATAACATTATTTACTCATTTTAATAGAGAGTGATCCACTTAAACTTGAGGTGTGATAGTTTGACCCTATGATATAGGGATTTGATCATCCAACAAAAATGCATTCACAATCTCCAATGTGAGTATTTATGTTTATCTAATCCTTTGTGATTCAAGCAACGCTAAAAAAAGGCAATGGTAATGGTAGCAATGACACTTGAATGTAGGTCTATGCATGTGAGGCCACTTGGATTGATAGTTTTGACATGCAGTACTGGATCACAAGGGAGTAGACTACTTGTTTAGGTATGGTGTGAGCGTAACGATGTAGAGTTTGCACCTCCTTGACTCCTCTAGCTACTAAAGGTAAAATATCCTTTGGCTCATCCTCCTCATGGTATCAAACTCCGGTTGCTCTAGTCTTCTCTTTCTAGAGTGGTGTGTTGTGTGTTGAGGGAGGTAATAGGGTGCATTTATTTGGTTTTTAGGAAGGGTGTTTATTTTTCTCTAGAAGGAGAGGGGGGGATGCTTGTGGAAGCTACAACATGGTTTTTTTTTTTCATTTAACAGCTTTTTGGGCTTTCCCAAAACATTTTCAATTCTCAAGCGATTGGCATAGTGGCCTTTTATTTAAACATAGATTGTAAAAGCATACTAATATCAAGATGTTTTGAAAACCTCCTTAGTTTCTTCAAGGAAAGAGGGTTTTGGAGTTGTAATGCATCTTTGAAAAACAACCACCATGTCTTCAATTTTCCAAGCTTTTTCCTTTTGTCATCAGAGTATTGGCATAGAGAAAATATGGCTTCTTTTTTTCTTATTGCCAATTAGAATGATGGCGCCATCCATAACCAATCATTGTTTATAAAGAAATAAGAAAATCAAGTATCTCTTAATTTTTATAAAGCTTTGGCAAAGGTCCATTTATATGCCATGTTGAAACTAAAACCACAAAATAAATCAAGAGCCAACCTTGGTGGAGAAGGCATTGGGATTGGAGCCAAAGATAGAGAGAAAACAGAAGAGGGATGTCTATGCTATGCTGAAAATGAAAAAGGCGGAGGTGCTCACCAATGACGGCATCAGCATCCTACACATCCCCGACGCAAAAGCTAGGCTACAAGCAAAGCTTGTACATGTGCTCTTCTCTAGCCAGCGCTACAACTCCCTGATGCATCGAATCAACGTGCCTGTGCTGGAGAACATAGCGGCCCTCACTCTGGATGAAGTTGACTAGAATAGATATGTACAAAAAACTATCAACCAGGCAGCTAAAGCATTGGCTTTAGGAAGTGTGCTAGCAGATGGAGGGTCTCCAACCTCCAAAGCTACAGAAAGGAAGAAAGCTTCATCCAAGGCCTCTTACATCAGGTATGGAGGTGTCTTGACTGCACTCATCGAATCTCTCTTGGTCATCATCCCTAACCACCCACCTACCTGTTCCACCTAATAGCCGACCTAACTTGCCACTATGTCCCACCGCACTGCCATGGGACTGGCACTTGGCTAGGGGGGGGGGGGGGTAATGTTACCGTGTTTCTGCAGCACAAAGGAGCGGAAAATGGAAAAAAGGGAAAATAGCAAAAAAGGCGCAGGATAAAAGCAGAAAAAGGTGCCTTGACCGGCAACCAATCCCTGAAAAATTCAAATGTTCGGACACGACCCGCAAGAAGCTTCGGTGTCGGGCCAAGGCAATGAAAGAGGAAAAAGATGCACCATTAAAATGCGAAAGCGCCCCCGAATCTGTGTAAAAGAGTGCCAGGCTCGCTTCTGTGCAAAGTGTAGGCATTAGTTGGGAATAGGATAAAGTAGAATGGTGGGAAATGAGAAAAAGAGCCTAGGCTACGACTGGCCATATAAAAGAGGAATGACCGCCCAAAAAGGACTTAGGGCTTTGTATATAAAGTTGAAAAGAGAATGAGAAGCTCATTCTTTGGTGTGTGGCAAAAAGAGTCTTCTTCTTCCTCTCTTAGCAACTGATTATTTTACAAAATGGTCAAAAGTGCGGGCAACGAGGCAGGACAATGCAAAAGAGACTGCAAGTTTCCTTTTAGAGCAGATTATCTGCCGTTTTGGTCCACCAAAAGAATTAGTGTCGAACCGTGGAACCCATTTTTTGAATAAGGTGATCAAAAGCTTGACTGAGGCTTGGAAAATCAAGCATAATAAAACGACTCCTTATAATCCGCAAGCAAACAGAAAAGTTGAAAGTACTAATAAGTAGCTTGAGTTTGATAACTTCATTTGAGAGTTGAAATTTTTAAATAAACACGATAGTATAAAAAGAAAAAAAGTGAGAATATTACATCTTTATAACACACTCGATTATAATGCGAATTTGCCTAGGGATGGCCCATTCTAATGGACTTGGGCATCTCCCACATACATGTGCTCATATTTCCTGAGACTCTATGAAGTGGATGATGTGGTAGAGGAAGCATGTGAGAAATGGATTGTGGTAATGGTTCAATTTTTTTAATGCAAAGCTGAACACACTGTTTTTGTGTGAGTGTTCAAAATTTTGATGATGCGGCATATAAATTAAGGTCATTTGCATTGATTGATGAAAAGAAAAGTGGTGAGCTTGATGACAAGCATTGTTGGCTATCTTATGTGTTGACTACACAAATTTCAAATTATAGATAAAGACAAGCTCATGGTAATTTGTGTGGGCATCGTGGTGTTCATGTGGTGACCAACAAACACTTCTTCTTCTTCTTCTATTCCTGCCAAGCTATGAGGAGTAGTGCACAAGTCTATTTGCATGTTGGAGTGCATGTAGATCGAGGCAAGTCAAGGCAAGCCAAATAGTTCATGGCTTGACTGAGATGAAGATTGTTTGAGGTGGATTGAGAGATGGAGTGAAGAGCTATCATGGATAGGGCACTTAATTGGCTTCATGCATTCCAAGTCATGGTGAAAGCTTGGGCTGTTGAAGTTGATATTTGTACAAATCTCTATTTAATTGTTCCAATAAAGATTTGAGGATGTCTTCCACTTTTCCTAAGTTCTCCTATCTTATGTTGAGTTTTATATTAGGAATGTGAGTCTTGTAGTTTATATTAGGGCCAATTCTTTAGGACAGGCGAGGAGGATTGTATTTGGAGGATTCAAAAAAAATTATTATTCTCTATAGAAAGTTGCATGAATTTTTTTTTGTGTGGTGAATACCATGGATCTGTTGTACAGAGATGTTTTGTACACAAGTCTAGCATGAGAGAAAAGCAATGGTCAGATGCAAAGTAGAAACTATTGAGGGCAAGAGGGTTGAGAGAGAGAAGAACATAAGAGAGTTATTTGGGTACAAAATAAGTGGTACTTTATTCTTTGTTATCTTTGCTTATGTTTCATTGTATAGTGTGTACTTATATAAGGGATGCCCACCTGACTATTACTCTTAGCCAATGGCCTTTACCCAACAACCTTCCACTTAAAGGCCAATGTGCCTTTATGGGATTATAAGAAGAAAGTCAAGACTATTCGATTCCCATTAACACTTTCGAATGTGTAAAAGGTAAACTCTTCATGAGAATATATGCATGGTTATCATTCGTATGGATTCATTCTCCAAAACCTCCCTGATGAAGTGATCCTTCACCTCAACTTGCTTTGTCTTTGCATGAATGACATGATTCTGTGCTAACTCAATCACACTTTGAGTATCATAGTGCAATACCTCTTCTATAATTCCCAAGTCTCCCACTAGATGAGTAAGCCATACGGCTTTACAATTTCATGCCAATAATTGAATGGCACTCTGACTATCATAGTGCAATGTAGGCACCTCTCTTACAATACCCAAGTCTCCCACTGGATGAGTAAGCCATTGTGGGACCTCTTGCTCAACCGCCAATACCCACGGACCGTTTATTGTTTCAAACGTTCCAAGCCAAGCACTAATGGCTACCTCTCACATAGCCGACGCGCCATCCATATCTCCGGGTGTAGTGAGCTTACCTCCATGCCGATTGAGTTACCTCCTCTCCCGCACACTCCGGTAGCTCCATGATCCAAGTGCAAGCTTCAAGAAGCTCCATCCTCAAGCTCCACGCTCCAAGCTCCATAGCCACGAGTAAGAGAAGAGAAGAGAAGAGAAGAGAAGAGAAGAGAAGAGAAGAGAAGAGAAGAAGAGAGGAGAAGATGGAGAGCTTCTCCTCCTCGGTCCCTCACCCTCACACACTCACTCCCTCACACTCTCACACTCCCTTTCTCAAGCACAAGCTCAAGCAAGCAAGAAGAAGAAGAAGAAGAGGAGACCCACTTTTGGCCACACACAAGAATGAGCTTCTCATTCACTTTTCAACTTTATATACAAAGCCCTAAATCCCTTTTGGGCGGTCATCCCCTTATCCCCTTTTTTTACATGGCTTGTCGTGGCCTAGGCCCTTTTTCCCATTGTCCTCCTATCTTTTTAGCTTCCTTCCTACCGCCCATCTACCTTTACAAATTGCACAGGTGAGAGCTTGGCACTCCTTAAATTAAATCATGATGCGTTTGCGTCTTTTTACAAAAGTTTTGACTTGCGCTTTTCCTTGTGTGTCTTTCTCCCTTATTTGGGCCTTTTTTGTGCTTCTTGTGTTTCTAGATTTTCCTTGTGCGCCTTTGTCTTCCGTTTCACTTTTCCTTGGCCTTTTTTTTCTGCTTTAGGTTTTCCAGATTTTCCACCTTGTTCGTCTGATGGTTAACATTACCCCCCTCCTAGACGAATGCCAGTCCCATGGCACTCACCGTCGTAGGTAGCAGGCTTTGGCATGCACTGAAGACGTGGGTGGAAGGGACATGGGTGGTTGCTGTGGAGAAGTATTGGTGGTGGTGTGGAGGAAGGTTGTTGGTGGCCTAGGTGGCTGGTGGTAGGGTTGTTGGAGTTGGTGGTAGGGCTATTCTTTGTTGGGGATTGCATTGATGGCCAGCACAAGTGTTGTTTTGTTGGGGATTCTGTACATGACGATTCTTGGCGACCTTGCAGGATGATGAAGGATAAGAATTCAAAGGTGGGTGTCGATGAAGAGTGAACGACACTTTCATTGGAGTCTTCAATACCTGCAATTGAAAACCTCTCATAGGTGGTCTCTCCCTAGGGATAGTGCCAGTGTTCTCTATTGTGCACAAGACATAGTTCAATTAGTTTGGGAGACAGGTCAAACTCTAAGCGAGCTGAGAGTATTGTCCTGCACTTGAGGACCCAAACTGTGTATATATTTTGGTGCAGATATTATGTGAGTGCTCTTGCATACTTAGATATTACATAGTTAAAAGACCGCGGGCTGGTTTCTCGTAACAATGTGTGGATGAAGTAAAGTTGTCCATGTTGAGAGAAAGTACACGTGAAGGTGTATGAGACATCATTTGCATTGCGACTGCACGATGTAGCATAATTGGACACAAGCACACCGTACTTTCGGTAGCTGGGAGCTAGTGGAATTGCTTGATGAGGATGGTGTACTTTTCATGGCCATTCGTGCGGTGCTTACCACAATTGAATGCAATGGTATTAAGGCAAAGTGCAAGGGGAAATCGTGTGAATGAGTCAGGGTGACAGGTCTAACCATAGGCAACACAAGCTCCCTAGGTATGTCCTACCCTTGATGTGCCTTGAACAATTGTGGGTGCTAAAGGGCTAGGGGACTAGGGACAAAGCCAGCTGACCAAGGTCACTAGACGTGCCTAATTTGAGGACCCCTAGGTGCTGTGCTGTGATCGTGGGTGCTTCGTATCCCTTTTTTTTCTTTTCTTTTTTCCTTTTTCGTTTTCTTTTTCTTGTGCTCTTTCTCTTCTTTTTTTTGACTTGCCTGAGTACAACCATTGCAATATGTTGAGGCTATTAGCCTTTCAATGGGTTGGGGAATATCAAGCTTCGAAGGCTCAGGAAATGGATATTACAGTGATGATTGTGCCCTAGCCTTGTTGTTAGAGAAGTAGTCATTGAGATGGGGAGATACACTTGAGATATTGCAACCCTCTTTGGAACGTGCGATGTTGGTACAATTGGGATAACAGCTGTCGTGAGTGCCCGGCGCAGAGTGTAACCCAAAAAGGGAAAGTGGTTACGATTATGCTTTGGGCCATGCGATGTGGGCACTCACACGGGTGATTTTTTGCTTTCATCAGCATGGCTTGTCGCGGCTCTTTGTGGGGTCAATGGTCTTGCGGTGACTTGGGCATTGAACACTTTTGCACAAAGACCTGTGTTATCCTACATCCACTTGTCACTTCATGAGAGTACATGCACGACATATGCCGCAACTATAATAAACTAGTGCAACGCAGGGAGACATCACTTATCTCAATTCCATGGTGTTGACTTAGATACTTATCACCTACGCTTTAGTTTTTTCTTTTGCTACAGACATGAAATATATTAAATGCAAATATGAAAAGTTTGTACAATCGGGGAACATGTCAGCACTTTAACCATTTAAAGACAAAAAGTCATGGCCAGGTAGCATTTGATAAGCCCTTTATTCAATATAGGGCTACTCTATTTGTACGAGGCGGGGCGAGTCTGGGTGATCGAGCGACCGAGGTTGTGCTAGTGAGGGGCTCCTGTGAGGCTGGTCGGAGAAGATGTTAGCTGGGACCCGAATGGTATAGTCCCTGGCTGCAACTGTTTCCAAGATGCTTTTAAAAAATGCGTCAAATTCCTGCTTGTCCCGAGTTGCCCTCTCCTCTTTCGAGCACTTGGTGCCTGAGCGTTTGGTGGGAGGCTGCACGACTGGTGTTGCCATACCCCATGTGCTCCCTTGAGCCCTCGTCCTCTTGGCTTGGGGGGTTTTTTGCCCGTGTCCTGGGTAGTGTCGTTTAGGCCCTCTTTTCGGCGCGTACCTCTTTAGAGTAGGCACATAGCATTTTGGTGGGGGCGCTTGTGCTACATGCTCCCTTCGACGGCGAATAACGTCCCTGCAAGCTAGTTGCATTGGGTGCTCCATGTCGGCTACTATAGGGGGACCTGCAATATGTGAATTGAGGATTAGGCCTTGAGGCAAGATAAAACTGTTCGCATGGGAGGGATTATACAGTGGGTTATCAAGTGCACATGACGAGAAGGGGAGAGGTGAGGCATGCAGTGTTTGTTGTAGAGGGATGGCCCCCATGATGATGTTCATTTGGCCTCCAGCCACCATTAGCAGATCTTGGCTCATGCTAAGTTGCGTGGAATGGTTGTCATGGAGTGGGGTAGGACTCATCCTTGGAAGGATAGATTGGAAAGGGGGAAAGGTGTATAGAAAGGGACGGTATCATGTCTACACCATAAGAGATGTTGGTCAAGGATTCGTATGTTGGTAATGAGGGTTGTATGCCCTCCCCTTGGAGGCGGGAATGGTCACACAACTTTTAAATGTGTGGTGCGAGAAGGACCTGAGGAGCTTAGCCTGTCAAACCCAACTCTTCTCCCTGCACTTGACTATCATTGCTTGTGTGTGTTGATATTGTCTATACGGGGTCACAAAATTCATTGTTTATTTATGTATATATTTATGAATCCATGTCACTTCACGAGGATAAAAGCCAATTGTAAAACTCTGGATTGTACTGGAGTGTGGCACACGCATCCAGTACTCGTGGCAACTTACTCAATATCGATAGATATTTTGCAACATCGAGTAGCATGGAACCTTGTCCGAGTCTACTGGCAATATGTAACTCCTCCTCAATGAGAACCTTATCAGACAGAGAGTTCTCTTGGCTAGTTTTAGCTAAGTCTGTACCCTGAATGGTAGCTAGCACTCAAAAGGAAGTTGGTGCCACATAGGTTGGGTCTCTTTGAGACTTCCATTTAGCCAATCACTCCTGTGAGACTGCTGTCATGATCTGGGCCCCTAGTTCGGCCATTGCAACGCGGTTTTCAAACCAACATTGTTCAAATTGACTTCGATCCTCTAATTGTCGCTTTAGTTGCTCTATCTCTAAGAGATTTGGTTGGCAGAGCACATCATTGAATGTTACAGTTAAGCGTAGTTCGTCGGCTTCCTCATCAGAGATGAGTCACATGCGTTCATGCAAGAGCCTATTATAGTGCTCATCAAAATGTTCTTGCTCTTCCCAGGATAAGGGAAATGGCAAGTATTCTTCAAGCTTCTCTTTAGGGAATGCGTCCATGTTTGCCAGGACGTAGACACATGCGAACACTTTGAGCTTAGCATCCAACTCGGTTAAGCATTCTGTGACACTTCTATGCTCAACGAGGGATTGCTCGGTTGTTATCTCATGCAAGGTTCTAGGAATCTGCCTAGGCTTTAGCATAGCTGGGGGCTCAGGCCTAGACGAGCAAGATTGGTCAATGCTAGGATTTCTTATGCTCTTGGGGTTTCCATGTTTCTCTTGAGGCTTCGTTATTGCGTCATGGTTCTCTTTGGATGTGACTGGTATAAATTTGTCACCCTGTTGTGACAGCGTTGTATCCACTCTTGATTGGTCAATGCGAGTTCTGTTGTCGGTGGATTGAGTGTTGCAAGCAACCGTTGATGGTAACAACTTCTTAGATTTTTCAGAGTACATGGATGTGTCTAAGGTTTCACCGCTATTAGGAGAGGCATCAATGGGATCATTGGTGACGCTCTTGGTATCAATGTTCTTGGGATCCACAACCACATGTAACTGCTATTGTTTTCGCTGTTTTCTCCTCTTTTTCTTGGTCAGTGAAGATGCATCTCTCAACGACTTAGGACCCTAGACTAGGTCAACCGTTGATGTGCTTGGTTGGACCTCAGCATTCTCTTTCTCTAGTGTGTCCTTATGGGACATAGCCGTGGCCTGCTGAATAGCCTTGCTAGGTTGTGAGGGTACAACTGCCTCCCTTTTTGGAGAGTCTAGCTCTTCCCTTCTGTTTAACTCCTCCAGCCTAGGACTTTAGGCGCTTTGGAGAGTCTAGCTCTTCCCTTCTGTTTAACTCCCCAGCTTAGACTTTAGGCGCTTTGGAAGTGCTGGCATTGTCAATGCAGTTGGTTGCGACACCTCCTCCATAGGTAAACTACAAAGGACACGTTCCGCAAGGGGCATTGTCACGGCCAAGGGCTGTGACTGCTGTGATCCCTGAATGAAGTAGTATCAGCTAGTTCAATGGACTTGCTACTATGGGTGGATTGCAGTGTCAAGTCCTTAGGTCGATTGGAAGTCATCGTGTCTTTTGTTGCCCTTAGAGCATTCACTCGTGTAGATCGAGTATCAGTTGAGCTAGCCACGGTGGATTTCACGGATATATCCTTAGGTTGAGAGCTAAGGGTGGTGTCGTGTCCTGCCTCTTGGACCTTTGGAAGCTCTGATATAGGTAGAGATTGGGATTGAATAGCCGCACTTGACGACTGTTGTGCTTCCTGTGTCCGTTTAGGGGAAGAGGGTGTAGGAGACTTGGGACTCCTAAGTGGCTTTGACACTGGCTGGGAGATTTACTCGTGGCTGTTAATGATTTTGCTATTTTCTTTGTTGAGCATTTAAACTTGCCATGAGCAATGTTGTGCCTATGATGCCTGCTATCCTCTTGGGGAATGAAAGGCTCCTTGGGCACTAGTGCCTTTTGCATATTCTCAATGATTACATCTTATATATGCTTGTCAAGCATGCTAGGCTGAGGATCTACCCTCCAATTGGCCCCGTTTGGTTTCTTGATTTCGACCATGCGGGGCTCAGTCACTCCACTGTTGTTGACTCGAGACGGTTTTTTGTTTAGATCTCCTCCCACGCTTCTTTGCTCTTGATACAATTTGGCCTTTAGTCGACAAGGGAGGTTTAGCAAGGGGTTTTGGCACCCAAATCCATCGGTTACTTGCGTAATACCCTTGAGCACGTAGCAATGCTTTGGATATCCATTGTGGCATTGTGCTGACCCTCCCTTGATGCCTTCGTCTATAAGGCTTGGGCTTCTTTTGGGGTCTTCTACAATATTTGTAAGTCCAAAGCCTGTCCCATTGCAAAAAGAGAGCACACTATCGATGCTTTGATTGATGAAGGATCAGGTTTTAATATCTTGACCTATGAAGCATGGACCCTACTAGGCCAACCAGAGCTCACACCGATTAATGCAACTCTTAGCCCTTATGGGGGACACCCACAAGCACTCATAGGGAAGTGCAGAATCCTCGCGACAATTGAAACTGAAAGCTTGCCTATCCTATTTCATGTTCCTCCAAATAGTGCTAGCTGCGGGAAGGAAACCCTCTTAGGAAGACCCTTCAAAAGGGCGACCAAGTGTGAAGCCGACTATGTAGCACAGAGAATACACATGATATTACCGGGTGTGAGGATAGTCACAACCTTTAGCAAGGGTGACCTCATCGAACCTCGAGGGAAACGCAAGGAAGGTGCTGACATAATAGTCAAGCCTACTAACAAGAGCAAGGGCTTGTTGGAAGAATTGATACAAGCACAGGTCGAACAACGAGAACCAGTGAGTGAGGCCATACCTGAAACAAGAAGGTCAAGAGACAATGCCAAGGACAGGCTTTGGACTTACACATATCATAGAAGACCCCAAAAGAAGCCCAAGCCTTATAGACAAAGGCATTGAGGGAGGGTCAGCACAACGCCACGATGGATATCCAAAGCATTGCTACATGCTCAAGGGTATTACGCAAGTAACCGATGGATTTGGGTGCCAAAACCCCTTACTAAACCTCCCTTGTCAACTGAAGGCAAAATCGTATCAAGAGCAAAGAAGCGTAGGAGGAGATCTAAACGAAAAACCAAGTCTCGAGTCAACAACAATGGAGTGACCGAGCCCCTCATGGTCAAAATCAAGAAACCAAACGGGACCAATTGGAGGGTAGATCCTCAGCCTAGCGTGCTTGACAAGCATATATCAGATGTAATCATTGAGGATATGCAAAAGCCACTAGTGCCCATGGAGCCTTTGATTCCGCAAGAGGATAGCAAGCATCATAGGCACAACATTGCTCGTGGCAAGATTAAATGCTCAACAAAGTAAATAGCAAAATCATCTAGCAGCCACCCACGAGCAAATCTCCTAGCCAGTGTCAAAGCCACTTAGGAGTCCCAAGTCTCCTATACCCTCTTCCCCTAAACGGACACAAGAAGCACAATAGTCGACAAGTGCGGCTACTCAATCCCAATCTCTACCTACATCAGAGCTTCCAAAGGTCCAAGAGGCAGGACACGACACCACCCTTAGCTCTCAACCTAAGGATATGTCTGTGCAATCCACTGTGGCTAGCTCAATTGATACTCGATCTATGCAAGTGAATGCTCTAAGGGAAACAAAAGACACGACCACTTCCAATCAACCTAAGGACTTGACATTGCAATCCACCCATAGTAGCAAGTCCACTGAACTAGTTGCTACTACTTCCAATCAGGGATCACAACAGTCACAGCCCTTGGCCATGACAATGCCCCTTACGGAACGTGTCCTTAGTAGTTTACCTGTGGAGGAGGTGTCGCAACCAACTTCATTGACAATGCCAGCACTTCCAAAGCGCCTAAAGATTAGGCTGGAGGAGTTAAACATAAGGGAAGAGCTAGACTCTCCAAAAAGGGAGGCAGTTGTACCCTCACAACCTAGCAAGGCTATTCAGCAGGCCATGACTATGTCCTATAAGGACACACTAGAGAAAGAGAATGTTGAGGTCCAACCAAGCACATCAATAGTTGACCTAGTCCAGGGTCCTGAGTCATTGAGAGATGCACCTTCACTGACCAAGAAAAAGAGGAGAAAACAACGAAAACAACAGCAGTTACAGGTGGTTGTGGACCCCAAGAACATTGACACCAAGAGTGCTGGAGAGCTGAAAAATAAAGCATCGAGTCCATCCACCAATGACCCCATTGATGCCTCTCCTAATAGTGGTGAAACCTCAGACACATCCGTGTACTCCGAAAAATCAAAAAAGTCGTTACCATCAACGGTTGCTTGCAACACTCAATCCACCGACAATAGAACTTGCATTGACCAATCAAGAGTGGATACAATGTTGTCACAATAGGGTGAAAAATTTATACCAGTCACATCCAAGCAGAACCATGATGCACTAGCAAAGCCTCAGGAGAAACATGGAAACTCCAAGAGTATAAGAAATCCTAGCGTTGACCAATCTTGCTCGTCTAGGCCTGAGCTCCTAGCTATGCTAAAGCCTAGGCAAACTCCTAGAACCTTACATGAGATAGCAACTGAGCAAGCCCTCCTTGAACATAGAAGTGTCACAGAATGCTTAACCGAGTTGGATGCTAAGCTCAAAGTGTTCGCACGTGTCTCATCCTGGCAGACATGGGCGCATTCCCTAAAGAGAAGCTTGAAGAATACTTGCCATTTCCCTTATCCTAGGAAGAGCAAGAACATCTTGACGAGCAATATAGCAGGCTGCTGCTGCATGCGACTCATCTCTGATGAGGAAGCCAACGAACTACGCTTAATTGTAACATTCAATGATATGCTCTGCCAACCAAATCTCTTAGAGATAGAGCAACTAAAGCGACAATCAGAAGGTTGAAGTCAATTTGAACAACATTGGTTTGAAAACCGCGTTGCAATGGCCGAACTAGGGGCCCAAATCATGACAATCTCAGAGGAGCAATTGGCCAAATGGCGGTCTCAAAGAGACCCAACCTATGTGGCACCAACTTCCTTTTGAGTGCCGACTGCCATTCGGGGTATGGACTTAGCTAAAACTAGCCAAGAGAACTCTGTGTCTGATAAGGTTCTCACTGAGGAGGAGTTACATGTTGCCAATAGACTCGGACAAGGTTCCATGCTACTCGATGTTGCAAAATATCTATCGATATTAAGCTGCCACGAGTACTGGATGCGTGTGCCACACTCCAGTACAATTCAGAGTTCTACAATTGGCTTTTATCCTCGTGAAGTGACATGGATTCGTAAATATGTATATAAATAAACAATGAATTTTGTGACCTTGTATAGACAATATCAACACACACAAGCAATGATAGTCAAGTGCAGGGAGAAGAGTTGGGTTTGACAGGCTAAGCTCCTCAGGTCCTCCTCTCACCACACATTTAGAAGTTGTGTGACCATTCCCGCCTCTAAGGGGAGGGCATGCAACCCTCATTACCGACATAGAAAGCCTTGACCAACATCTCTTATGGTGTAGACAGGATACCGTTCCTTTCTATACACCTTTCCCCCTTTCCGGTCTATCCTTCCGAGGATGAGCCCTGCCCCACTCCATGACAACTAGTCCACGCAACTTAGCATGAGCCAAGATCTGCTAATGGCTGGAGGCCAAATGAACATCATCATGGAGGCCATCCCTCTACAACAAACACTGCATGCCTCACGTCTCCCCTTCTCGTCATGTGCACTTGATAACCCACTGTATAATCCCTCCCATGCGAACAATTTTATCCTGCCTCAAGGCTTAATCCTCGGTTTGCATATTGCAGGTCCCCCTACGGTAGCTAACATGGAGCACCCAATGCAGCTGGCTTGCAAGGACGCTATTCGCCGTCGAAGGGAGCATGCAGCACAAGCGCCCCCACCAAAACACTACGTGCCTACTCTAAAGAGGTACGCGCTGAAAAGAGGCCCTAAATGACACCACCCAGGACGCAGGTCAAAAACCCCCCAAGCTAAGAGGACGAGGGCTCAAGGGAGCACACGGGGTGTGGCAACACCAGCCATGCAGCCTCCCACCATTCGTTCAAGCCACCAAGTGCTCGAAAGAGGAGAGGGCAGGTCGGGACAAGCAGGAATTTGACGCATTGTTTAAAAGCATCTTGGAAACAGTTGTGGCCAGGGACTATACCATTTGGGTCCCACCCGACATCTTCCCCGACCAGCCTCATAGGAGCCCCTCACCAGCACAACCTTAGTCGCCCGATCACCCAGACTCACCCTACCTCGTACAAATAGAGTAGCCCTATGTTGTATAAAGGGCTTATCAAATGCTACCTGGCCATGACTTTTTGTCTTTAAATGGTTAGAGTGCTGACATGTTCCCCGATTGTACAAACTTTTCATATTTGCGTTTAATTTATTTCATGTCTGTAGCAAAAGAAAAAACTAAAGCGCAGGTGATAAGTATCTAAGTCAACACCATGGAATTCAGATAAGTGATGTCTCCCTGTGTTGCACTAGTTTATTATAGTTGCGGGATATGTCATGCATGCACTCTCATGAAGTGACAAGTGGATGTAGGATGACACAGGTCTTTGTATGAAAGTGTTCAATGCCCAAGTCATCGCAACACCACCAACCCCACAAAGAGCCGCGACAAAGCCACGCTACCGAAAGTAAAAAATCACCCGTTCGAGTGTCCACATCGCATGGACCAAAGCATGATCGTAACCACTTCCCCTTTCTAGGTTACACTCTGCACCAGGCACTCACGATAGATGTTACCCCAATTGTACCAACATCGCACGTTCCAAAGAGGGTTGCAATATCTCAAATGTATCTCCCTATCTCAACGACTACTTCTCTAACAACGAGGCTAGGGCACAATCATCACTGTAATATCCATTTCCTGAGCCTTCGAAGCTTGACATTCCCCAACCCATTGAAAGGCTGATAGCCTCAACATATTGCAATGGTTGTACTCAGGCAAGTCCAAAAAAAAAAAAAAAGAGCACAAGAAAAAGAAAACGGAAAAGGAAAAAAGAAAAGAAAAAAAAAGATGCGAAGCACCCACAATCACAGCACAGCACCTAGGGGTCCTCAAATTAGGCACGTCCAGTGACCTTGGTCGGCTGGCTCCGTCCCTAGTCCCCTAGCCCTTTAGCATCACCCACAATTTTTCAAGGCACATCAAGGGTAGGACATACCTAGGGAGCTTGTCTCGCCTATGGTTAGACCTGTCACCTTGACCCATTCACACCATACCCCCTTGCACTTTGCCTTAATACATTGCATTCAATTGTGGTAAGCACCGCATGAATGGCCATGAAAAGTATACCATCCTTATCAAGCAAGTCCACTAGCTCCCAGCTACCGAAAGTGTGGTGTCCTTGTGTCCAATTATGCTACATCGTGCAGTCACAATACAAATGATGTCTCATACACCTTCACATATACTTCTTCTCAACATGGACAACTTTACTTCATCCACACATTGTTACGAGAAACCAGCCCGCGGTCTTCTAACTACGTAATATCTAAGTATGCACGAGCACTCACATAATATCTGCACCGAAATATATACACAGTTTGGGTCCTCAAGTGCATGATAATACTCTCAGCTCGCTTAGAGTTCGACATGTCTCCCAAACTAATTGAACTGTGTCTTGTGCACGATAGAGAAGACTAGCACTACCTCTAGGGAGAGACCACCTATGAGAGGTTTTCAATTGCAGGTATTGAAGACTCCAATGAAAGTGTCATTCGCTCTTCAATCAACACCCAAATTTGAATTCTTATCCTTCATCATTCTGCAAGCCCGCGAAGAATCGTCATGTACAGAATGCCCAACAAACCAACACTTGTGCTAGCCATCAGTGCAATCCCCAACAAAGAACAACCCTACCACCAACTCTAACAACCCTACCACCAGCCACCTAGGCCACCAACGTGCCCCCAACGACCTTCCTCCACACCACCACCAACACTCCTCCATGGCAACCAGCGATGTCCCTTCCACCCACGTCTTCAGTGCATGCCAAAGCCTACTACCTACGACGGTGAGTGCCATGGGATTGGCACTCGTCTAGGAGGGGGGTAATGTTAACCATCAGACGAACAAGGTGGAAAATCTGAAAAACTAAAACAGAAAAAAAAGGCCAAGGAAAAGTGAAACGGAAGACAAAGGCACACAAGGAAAATCTAGAAACACAAGAAGCGCAGAAAAGTCCCAAATAAGGGAGAAAGACGCACAAGGAAAAGCACAAGTGAATACTTTTGTTAAAAAGCGCAAGCGCATCATGATTTAATTTAAGGAGCACCAGGCTCTCACCCATGCAATTTGTAAAGGTAGATGGGCGGTAGGAAGGAAGCTACAAAGATAGGAGGACAATGGAAAAAAGGGCCTAGGCCACGGCCGGCCATGTAAAAAAGGGGATTAAGGGGATGACCACCCACAAGGGATTTAGGGCTTTGTATATAAAGTTGAAAAGTGAATGAGAAGCTCATTCTTGTGTGTGGCCAAAAGTGGGTCTCCTCCTCTTCTTCTTCTTCTTCTTCTTCTTCTTCTTCTTCTTCTTCTTCTTGCTTGCTTGCTTAAGCTTGTGCTTGAGAAAGGGAGTGTGAGAGTATGAGGGAGTGAGTGTGTGAGGGTGAGGAGGAGAAGCTCTCCATCTTCTCCTCTCTTCTCTTCTCTTCTCTTCTCTTCTCTTCTCTTCTCTTGCTCGTGGCTATGGAGCTTGAGGATGGAGCTTGCTTGAAGCTTGCACTTGGATCGTGGAGCTACCGGAGTGTGCGGGAGAGGAGGTAACTCGATCGGCATGGAGGTAAGCTCACTACACCCATAGATATGGATGGCGCGTCGGCTATGTGAGAGGTAGACATTAGTGCTCGGCTTGGAACATTTGAAACAATAAGTAGTCCGTGGGTCTTGGCGGTTGAGTGAGAGCTCCCACAATGGCTTACTCATCCAGTGGGAGACTTGGGTATTGTAAGAGAGGTGCCTACATTGCACTATGATAGTCAGAGTGCCATTCAATTATTGGCACGAAATTGTGAAGCCGTATGGCTTATTCATCTAGTGGGAGACTTGGGCATTATAGAAGAGGTATTGCACTATGATACTCAAAGTGTGATTGAGTTAGCACAGAATCCTGTCATTCATGCAAAGACAAAGTAAGTTGAGGTGAAGGATCACTTCATCAGGGAGGTTTTGGAGAATGAATCCATACGAATGATAACCATGCATATATTCTCATGAAGAGTTTACCTTTTACACATTCGAAAGTGTTAATGGGAATCAGATAGTCTTGACTTTCTTCTTATACTCCCATAAAGGCACATTGGCCTTTAAGTGGAAGGTTGTTGGGTAAAGGCCAATGGCTAATAGTAATAGTCAGGTGGGCATCCCTTACATAAGTACACACTGCACAATGAAGCATAAGCAAAGATAACAAAGAATAAAGTACCACTTATTTTGTACCCAAATAACTCTCTTATGTTCTTCTCTCTCTCAACCCTCTTACCCTCAATAGTTTCTACTTTGCATCTAACCATTGCTTTTCTCTCACGCTAGACTTGTGTACAAAAGATCTCCGTACAACAGATCCATGGTATTAACCACAAAAAAAAAATCCATGTAACTTTCTATAAAGAAGAATAATTTTTTTTTGAATCCTCCAAATACAATCCTCCTCGCCTGTCCTAAATAATTGGCCCTAATATAAACTACAAGACTCACATTCCTAATATAAAACTCAACATAAGATAGGAGAACTTAGGAAAAGTGGAAGACATCCTCAAATCTTTATTGGAACAATTAAATAGATATTTTTACAAATATCAACTTCAACAGCCCAAGCTTTCACCATGATTTGGAATGCATGAAGCCAATAAGTGCCCTATCCATGATAGCTCTTCACTCCATCTCTCAATCCACCTCAAACAATCTTCACCTCAGTCAAGCCATGAACTATTTGGCTTGCCTTGACTTGCCTCGATCTACATGCACTCCAACATGCAAATAGACTTGTGCACTACTCCTCATAGCTTGGCACGAATAGAAGAAGAAGAAGAAGTGTTTGTTGGTCACCACATGAACACCACAATGCCCACATAAATTACCATGAGCTTGTCTTTATCTATAATTTGGAATTTGTGTAGTCAACACATAAGATAGCCAACAATTCTTGTCATCAAGCTCACCACATCATCAAATTTTTGAACACACACAAAAATAGTGTGTTCAGCTTTGCATTAAAAAAAATTGACCCATTACCACAATCCATTTCTCACGTGCTTCCTCTACCACATCATCCACCTCATAGAGTCTCAGGAAATATGAGCACATGTATGTGGGAGATGCCCAAGTCCATTAGAATGGGCCATCCCTAGGCAAATTCACATTATAATTGAGTGTGTTATAAAGATGTAATATTCTCACTTTTTTTCTTTTTATACTATCCTGTTTATTTAAAAATTTCAACTCTCAAATGAATTTATCAAACTCAAATAGATCAAATTCCAATGGATTGGATACTTGCACTTGCAATTTGCATTCCGACTCTCAAATCATGTATTGGCTCTTGATTTATTTTGTGGTTTTTGTTTCAACATGTCATATAAATGGACCTTTGCCAAAGCTTTATAAAAATTAAGAGATACTTGATTTTCTTATTTCTTTATAAACAATGATTGGTTATGGATGGCGCCATCATTCTAATTGGCAATAAGAAAAAAAGAAGCCATATTTTCTCTATGCCAATACTCTGATGACAAAAGGAAAAAGCTCGGAAAATTGAAGACATGGTGGTTGTTTTTCAAAGATGCATTACAACTCCAAAACCCTCTTTCCTTGAAGAAACTAAGGAGGTTTTCAAAACATCTTGATATTAGTATGCTTTTACAATCTATGTTTAAAATAAAAGGCCACTATGCCAATCGCTTGAGAATTGAAAATGTTTTGGGAAAGCTCAAAAAGCTGAAAAAAAAAACCATGTTGTAGCTTCCACAAGCATCCCCCCCTCTCCTTCTAGAGAAAAATAAACACCCTTCCTAAAAACCAAACAAATGCACCCTATTACCTCCCTCAACACACAACACACCACTTTGGAAAGAGAAGACTAGAGCAACCGGAGTTTGATACCATGAGAGTTTGATACCATGAGGAGGATGAGCCAAGGATATTTTGCCTTTAGTAGCTAGAGGAGTCAAAGAGGTGCAAGCTCTACATCGTTATGCTCATCACCATGCCTAAACAAGTAGTCTACTCCCTTGTGATCCAGTACTGCATGTCAAAACTATCAATCCAAGTGGCCTCACATGCATAGACCTACATTCAAGTGTCATTACTACCATTATCATTGCCTTTTTTTAGCGTTGCTTGAATCACAAAGGATTCGATAAACATAAATACTCACATTGGAGATTGTGAATGCATTTTTGTTGGATGATCAAATCCCTATATCATAAGGTCAAACTATCACACCTCAAGTTTAAGGGGATCACTCTCTATTAAAATGAGTAAATAATGTTATAAAGGATTTTTTTATTTTTCACATGATTAAGAATCGTGTTGCTAAATTTTGGATTTGTGTTTGCTTTGTACTAACTCCTCCACTATGTTGATAAAGTCGAGGAGAACTGTTATTAAGTATTGATTACAATATACTCAAGGTGTCCCTATAGCCTTGGAGTAGGATGATCACCAAGGACGGACCATGTGGTCACTAGGAGTGAAGCTAAGAGAGCTACCCGTCTCATATTTCTTTTAATTAGCACATTATTTTATATATTATTTTGTTGATACTTCACTAGTAACTTCCTGTCAAAGGGAGCTTATTGAACATAGTGCAATCATTGAAGAAGCTTACATAATACAAGATGGCCTCTTCCTAGGAGATTCTAGAAATATTGCAATCGTTGCCACAAAGTAGTACTCCCACTTGCTTACATAATCGATGCTTCCTAAACAGATGACCTAGATCAAATTTGCATGAAATGGCATGAGTGTTTGTTACCTAGTTTCAAAGACTCAAGTTGGTGTTTAAATGATAATCCCTCTTTACACTCCATACAAAGGAAATCCTTGAGGTAATAAAAGCCATTAATCATCTTCTCAATTTAGTACTTGAATAAGGAATTAATGATGTGAAAAAATGTGTAATAGCTACATTGAAGAGAGGGTTAGTCACATGGGGTGGAGTAAGTTGCTATCTCACGAGGTTCATAACCTTGAGGTCATGGGTTCAAGACTTGTCTCCACAAAGGAATATGCTCATCTATTTTTGAGACATTTCTATATGACCCTAGCGCCTTCAATTCAAATCCTTCTCTACATTGATTTATTGAATCAAAGACTGATTTCACAAGAATTTCAAGAAACAATCAAGAAACCCTTTTGACTCATTCTATGCACTTCTTTTAGGTATAAATGGCAACACAATACACTATGTGCTCTCCTTCTCGATCATTGTGGCTTTGATTCCAATAGCTCAAGTCAAATTTTCACCTTAACATGGATTGTTTTCAATATTATGTATCCCGGAACATATTATAACCATATGTGCTAACAATGTGCACTTTCACAATATTCATAACTATGAGTTAATTATGTAATTATTGTTGCTATAAGAATTGGCCCAGTCTACTTCAGAGCACACTCTAGGACTGTTCATATGGTGGAGCAACCATTTTGGGCCTTGATGAGATCTATTGAGAAAGGTAAAAGGGCTAGGTTTGCTACAATTTTTCATCATCCTTCTTGGTTCTAATCACTAACTAGGCAATATGTGAGTATTAGCCTAAGCTACATTATTATTAAGAAAGCTTGGATTTTGAACCGTTTATGAAATTGATGGTCTCATATTACTCTTCCTAAGAACCAAATAACAACTAGCTTTGCCACAAACGCTTTTTTAATGGTTGATGGTGCCAATATCGATATGGCTAGAGTATGTTCATCTTATTTCAGAGCCTCTCTTGTCAAGATTTTAGGGCTTTCAATTGACTTATCTTTCTCAAAGTATACTATTTCACTCATGAGCATGCAACCTAGTAGACCTTCCATTAACAACTATGGCCATCATGCATCTCTAACTTGAGGACCCTTACATGCAATTATAGTCACATGCACCTACCTACTTGTGGATCCTTTGCTCTATGTTATTATTGTTGTTTATTCTCTTTTTTCTTCACCTTTTTTGTGCTATTTTTAGAGCTTAGGGTGTGGGTGTAGATTTTCAGTAAGGAAACTCTCACTCATCAAGTAGTGTTTTACAACTAGCTACATCTAACTAAGAGATTGTCGAAGGAAGTGGTTAAGCTAGTGAGCAAACTAACTTTCAATCATGTCTTTTAGGTCATCTAGACATTATATTAATAAGAATGTAGCATGAATAATGAGCCTTTCCATTATGCTCCGATGAACTCTAGTATTCACATAAAAAAGTAGTGGTGTTGGTTGTTCCACATACATAATGCACTTTTGTTTTAACAATATGATTAATAGGTGCAAGTAATTACAAGAAACTAGGAAAATTGAGAACAAACCATGGATAAATGTATTGAAAAACTCTCCAAGTGATGGTATCAAGTCCCTTGATATGAAAGGGAAGTAATGTTTGGATCCTTGGAATTAACAATATGGATGTTTGAAAACTTATACCCCCATGTGTGTTAGGGTTGAAGGAATCTTGGTGACTCCTTGGGTAGGAAAAACATGTCAAAGCATCTCTCTTTCTTTTGTAGTTGTCTTGCAAAATAGAAAACATGCATTGTGCTTTGTACTAAGATGTGTGTCTCCATGATTGTTCCTTGAAAGTGTCCTTGGACCTAAGTGCATCTTTGACACTCAAAGCTTTGGTATCCAAGTTAGCTCTAGCAAACACCTCTTTGTCTATGTGGTCAAACCATCTCACAATTCTAAATGTACGTGAGGTGATGAGCCTATCAATGGTAAAGATGCAAAGTATCCTCTTGAGGTTCCAAGGAATTACAACATCAAAGGTGATTGGGACATCAACTCACCCCACTGTAACTTGATTTGAAGGACATCAACTAACTAATAGCCTAAGTTGGAAGGATAATAGCGCAAGTTTGAATTCAAGGTAGCCAAACTTGGCATTTGATTCCAAGGCCAAGTTAGAACCTAGCTAGGTTAGTTAGTGTTGTGCAACCGAATCTTGTGCTTGGGACCTTTTGCGAAGCTAAATGAAAGTCTTGAATTCCACCCAAAAGCTCGAATGGAATGCCTTCAAACTCTACTTGGCACCAAATTCTTTTGTAAGGTTGAAATCAAATTCTTCTAGAGTTGTTAGAATCAAATGACATCATCAAATGCCATGAGGTTTGAAAGCTTGTGCCCTAGGAAGAATCAACGCCTTGGAGACTTGCAATGAAACATTTAATTAGAATGGGAAATCAATGCATTGGGAATGCTTGCCTTCTTGTGATCAAATGTCGCACATTGAGAAGCACTCAAATGCTTAATGATCATATCCGAGAAACAATTGTCTACCAATTGTAATCGGATGCCATTCTAGAGTGGGTCCAAATGCTAAAATCAAATGATTCGATTGACTCAAATGTCTTTATATTGAAGCCCAAATGATAACAACATATGCTCTTTTATTGAATGCATTTGAGCCCATGTCCTATCCCCACCTTGCAATCAAACCAAAGGACATGATGCCTCAAAATCAACGAAGCTTGTTGAATTGAATCAAACACCTCGATGCCCTCACAATCAAATCACCATATCATTGCTTTATGATTGATTGACACAACTATCAAAATGCCACAAAAAGGGCAAAGCTTCAAACTTTAAAATCTAATTCAAATTAGTTAAATGACCTTATGATTAAAACGTTCAAAGAAAAATGCCAAAGCTCTGATGATTAAAAATAGCCATAGCATTAAGAATCAAATGGCAGTGAATCCAACACCAATTGAAAGACTCAAATAGCTCAAATGCCAATCGTCTTGTGCTAGCCACCCACTAACTCTTTCCGATTGGAAGAATGGAACTTCCTCGAATCGGAATTGAACGATGAGTTGAATGCCTGCCTAGATCAACCAAAACCCCATATTGTGATTTTGAGAGGATAAGGATACCTGCTCAAACATGAGTGTAGGGAAATAGCACTTCACCCAAGTAATAACCATCACCATCCTCTTAAGTGTAGATTCTCCACGCCTTTCATAAAGAAAACATGGCCTTTGGGAGTCAAATGCATCCTTGGGGGAGAAACCGTAGTCATCTAGGAGGGAGGTAATGTTGACCCCAGTTCGAGACGGAGAAAAACAAGTATAAGAAAACTCCAAATGCGAACACAAAGGAAGAAGTGGGAAGGGAAACCGCCGAAAGCGCAAGGGTGGCCTCAAAAGCTAAGTCAAAGGCAAAAGCACATTTTTAAATGCAAGGCACCCATAAGACTTTTGTACAAGAGCACCAAGTTCCCTCCTATGCAAATTGTAAAGGGTAGATGGGCGTAGGTAAAGAGAAAGGGCAACTAGAAGAGAATAGAAAAAGAGGACCTTGCCACAATAGCCAATCATGTTAAAAAGGGGATGGGTGCCCAAAGGGATAATGGTTTTGTATATAAACTCAAAAAGTGAATGAAAAGTTCATTCTTTGGTGTGTTGCTAAAGTGGTCTCTTCTCCTTCTCTTCTTCTCTCCTTCTTGCTTGCTTATGTGTGCTTGAGAGAGGGAGTGTGAGAGTGTTAGGGTGAGGGATCAAGGAAAAGAAGCTAAATTGGTCTCTTCTCCTTCTCTTCTTCTCTCCTTCTTGCTTGCTTATGTGTGCCTGAGAGAGGGAGTGTGAGAGTGTTAGGGTGAGGGATCAAGGAGAAGAAGCTCTCCATCATCTCCTCTCTTATTCTTCTCTTCTCTTCTCTTCTCTTACGCACGGCTATGGAGGATGGAGCTTGAAGGTGGAGGCTTGAGGTTTCTTGAGGTTGCTTGAGCTTGCATCTTGAAAAAATGAAACATTGAGCTTCAAAGGAGCTCATATTGCATGGTGAGTCACCTTTGATCAAATACCAACTAGAATTAAATAGTCTTCCAATTCATCATTCCCTTGAATAAAAATGACAAATTAGCTTCTTCCTTTTCTTTCGTGGTCATCAAATCGCCATTATGGAGTAAACCACCTTTCACCAAATTGTGTTGATCTATGCATGTGCACTTGCACAAACTATGGAAGATTTGGACATGAGTCCATGCATGTAGGTTGTGGCTTGATCACCCATTACATGGGTATCCATGGTCCATTTTGATGGTCATTGCTATATGTACTATAATGAGTCATTATCATTATATATTGTATTGTATCAGATCACCCATGATCTAAGAGTGGGTGTTAGCAAATTATTTAGTTTTTGTGTGAGTCTATGCATGTGTTAGGGGCTAGGCACATTAGTTGACTTGATTTTTAAAGGCATTTTCAGATGGGTGAACTAATCTAGATTATTGGCCGACTTGATCACATGCCTCAAAGAGAAGATGATGTCGATGTTAATCATACCAACTCTTAAAAATAGGGAAGAATCATGGCAATTCTCTACGTTTATCAAACAATCATGCATCTCTAGTAGCATACATAACCATCTTGTTAGCAATGCCTCTCAATATATGTGGCCATGCATTCCCCACCTTGGGCTAGATTGCCAAAATGTCCCTTCATGTGAGCTTGAACTACGAGTCAATCCCGCTATTTTTTTTAAAAAAAATCCTAAACCAAGTTATCATTCCCATCTCTAGGATTTCAAAACCTTCCAAACTTTTGTCAATATGTCAAGGAATATCCCTCTTTGGATCTTGTGCACATGTATATATGTATAGATGAGGCTCAACTACCCCATCTCACCCCCTCTTACACCCTCTAGAGAGTCTGAGTGATTACATTGCTAACAATAAAAAGAAACAATACGAGGAGCAATAATACCCTTCCCCTTCTTGGTAGAAGATGAACCCTTTTGGGCCTTGGCCTTAACCTTTTCCAAATGATCTAAATTGGAGTCAAAGTTAGAGGAGGAGGATGACCCATCAAAAGGGTCCACATCCTTCCTTTTTTGCTTCTTCTTCTTCTTCTTCTTCTTCTTCATCCATGATGACACTAACTCCTTGTAATCCTTGCATAGGTGTCCCTTCTTTCCGCAACGACAATATCAAGCATATGTCTTCTTCTTCTTCTTCTTCTTCTTCTTCTTCTTGCCATCCCTCTTTGAAGCTATAGAGCTCTCATTATGGCCACTATGATGAGATGGAAGCCTCCTTTGTAGTCCTGAGATTGTTACACTGTGTGCACCAAAGGTTTTTGACCTCATTCTTCTTGGTGTTTTCTTGCCTTTGTTCTTCTTTTTAATCGGCCTCTTCTTCCTCTTTAGAGTCAGATTATTCACTGCTAGATTGTACTTCTAGGTCAAAATCAAAAGTGGAATCACTAATGTTGTCATTTTGATGCTTTGGAGTGGACTTACTAGAATTTTTTCCTTTTTCTAACTTTTTTTGACAAAATTTGCTCTTAATCAAAGAGCTTTCTTATAGAATCACTCGATGCTATTACTTGATAAATCATAATAGGCAAATGCTTTTCATTTAGGTTTATTGAAACCTTGAACATAGAGTGTGTAGGCCCATCGCATGTGTCAATAACTTCATGACTTCATATGTAAATTGCTTCCCATTATCTGAATCTATTGGAACAAGCAACTTTATCAAACCTATACATGAGGAGCTTTGTTGTGTAAATATCTTTGTTCATCAAGGTTACTCTATGAGCATGTGTAGCACAAATGTAGCTATCTCATAAAATATATATCGAGAACTCCTATGTAAACTCTCGAATGCATGCCCTTGTATTTTTTTAACTAACATTGAGATAGTACTTGTTGCAAATATCCTTGATCAACCTCTCAAAGGGATCTTTGGGTATTAGTGAAGTGGAAGTCTTTTGTACCTTTCTAATTTTCTTTAGGGCATTGGAATTGTTGATTTACTCTCCTCCTAATAGACTTTTAGGCCTTCTCATATGCACTACAAGAAGAAGGCACGTTAAAAGGACTTTTTGACTTTGACCATGTATGGGCAAAGGCCCTTTGTTTACCTTTGCCAAATTTTCTAGCTTGTGGATCTTTTTCCTTCTTGTCCTCACAAGTGACAGTGTTGGTTCTTGAAATTGATGCTTCTATGTCCTAGCTAGGTATACTATGGGTCTTTATTGTGTCCTACTATGCATATTCACCTTCTATTGCAACCTCATAAGTATTTTGGTTACTTATGCTCTAGGCATGTTGCATATTTTCTCCTAGTCTTGCACCTCTTAACCCAAAGTAGATGAAACCAAATTATCATCAAGCATTGCATCAATAGTTCTGAAGGCATATTCAATGCTCATCACGTTCAAAACATATTCATTTATAAACATCTTCCCTTTCTTCAAACTATTGAGCTCTTGCTTGAGTTGAATCTTCTCAAGTAAGTACTAAATAGCAAGAAAAAATTATACAAACTAACTTCTCAATAACTGGATTTCTAATGTTCTTATCCATTGTGAAACAAGTGAGTACCAAATAGCAAGCAAAACTTATGCAACCTTTCACTAGCATCCAAAATGCTTGGGCCTATAAAGCATGGGCAACTCCATCAAACTCAAAAGGGATCTTATAAAGTATAGTCCCCCACAAGATGAGCCTCTAGAAGCATAGACTACATGTGCCAAAGCTAATCCGGCACTTGTGTAACATGAAGCAAGAATGATTGGATGGTATCTTTAGGTTTGAACTACATCTATTGAAGCTATCCATGCAGAGTCACACTTCCATGGTTGATGGAGCCTCAAAAACCATTTGTAGCTTCTCTCACACCTCTGAAGTTGTCATGGAATAGGAGGTGACTAATAGAACCTCTTTAGAAATGCATAGGAGAAGAGTAGAATATGCACGAGCATCATTTGTATCCCATGTAAGAATAGCTTGCTCATACTTGTCATGGTCCCAATCATCTAGAAGACGACTTGGAGTTCGAGACTACATAATAGCTCCTGAAACCACATAGCACTCCAAGTCAGATAATTGGGACCAGGAAGTTCAGTTGAGTAGTAGGGAGGTACCATATGGAGAGGATAGGATGAGTAAACAAAGCAAAGAAGAGAAATAGAGAGAGAGTACAGTCATAATATTGTAAAGATTGCAGTGTCAACAGTGCATAAATAGTTGATTAAAAAAATGACTACTAATACAAGAAAATTTGGATCATTCTACTAACTTAAAGGTTATGTACTCTTCAAATCCTATGTTGAGACTGATGGATCTCAATGAACCTTTTATGATGAATTGTGATGCCATGGATCATGATCTAGGAGAGGTGTTGGAGTAGCATGGCCATCTACCGAGTTAGGAAAGTCAAAAACTCAAGGTAATTGAGTTAAATGATTCCACCTATCACAAATAAATATTGTCCATTGTGCATGACTTAAAGAAGTGAAAGGCATATTTGATTAGGCATGATTTTCTCATCAAGCCAGATCAACAAGTGTTCTCACTTAACTCCTCGACATTGCATTGCTAGCAATCCGTTTCTCACTTCAATTTTGAGATTGAGCATATATGAGAAAGGAGATTGGAGCAGTGGACGTGTTGTTGGCAATACACATGTTTTGAGGGCATGGCTTGCCAAATAGGATTGTGTTTGATCATGATTCTAAGTTCACTAGTAGGCTTTGGCTTTTGCCAAACAAGATCATGTTTAATCGCAATTCTGAGTTCACTAGTGGGATTTGGAAGGTTCTGTTCCATGGCCTTGGCCTTCACACAAAGTTAGCATTCTCTGCTACTTTTCACCCACAAACTGATGGACAAATAGAGATTTTAAATCGTACCATGATTACCATGCTTCATTGCTACTAGTAGGATCATCAAGCTGAATGGGCAAAGTATCTACCATCATTCATTGAGCATGCAATCAATGATATGGTAGTCCATGCCTCTACGAAGTGGATCCCATTGAGATAGTTTATGGGTGTGGTTGGCTAGCAACACCTTTAACCATGCTTTGGAGACATCTACTGCGAGCTATGTGGAAAATCAATTGGTTGTGGATATGGATCAATTGTTGAAACTAGTTTGAGAGCATATGCAACAAGCACAACAGCAGCAAAAAGAGGAGATTGACAAACATTGGCATGAGTTGCTCTTCTAAGAAGGTCAATGGTGCTATCTAAAAATCTTGAAGACACATTTGAAGCATTTTGGGGAGTTTTCACCTAAGCTAGCACCTCGAAAGAGGGGCCTTTTCACATTGTTAAAAAGTATAGTGACAAGACTTATCCATTGGAGCTCCCCTTAGCATCTAGTGTTCCATGTGAGTAATCTTGTACAGTATCATGGACCTGTTTCTACTGCAACCCCAAACCAAGAGGAACCAAAGTTAGTGGATGTTGATGGGCTTCAAGAGTTGTTGGTACCAGAACGAGTGTTGATTCACATGTACAAGAAGAGTACATGATGGAACAAGCTCTAATATTTTCTTAAGTTTCAAGGTTACCCCATGCAAAAGGTAGTAGGATTGGATGAGTCTCAATTTGGTGATGACGCTTTGCCTTTGCTTCGTATCTACTATGAGACTATTTGACTAGGGGTAGTTAAAGTTCTAGTGGGGAGAGGACATTGCCCATATACAAGTGCTCGTGCATTCGATAGGCATGGGACTAGAGGAGGTGGATGTTGTGGCCGAGGAAATGCATGAGAAACACATTGTGTGAGAGACAAGATGTGCATGCTAGATGAGACAAGTTGCGAACTACAAATCAACATCATTGTGGCAAAATTCAAAGCAATGTTTTTGTGCAAGATGTTTGTGGCACTGGGTACTATCCAATCTTTTCTACTTTGTATTGCGCAAGTACAAAATCAACTTCAGCGCATGCAATTTTTCCTTCTAGATGATCATCTTGTGGGGATTGTACTCTATAAGCTCCCTCTAGATTTTGTTGAGGTAGTCAATACTCTACAAGACCACACATCATTGATACCAGTTAGCTAAACCTATATCTCCTCCATACTACTTAAGCATATGAGGCATCTTTGAGGTTACCAAAAAAGCTTCAATGTCAACAAGATGGCCATGAGGAGGCTTTTCTAGCTTCAAAGAGGGGTGATATAAAAAAGAAGATGAAGTCCCAATATTATCACTGTGGTCAAAAGGGCTATTAACATAAGGATTGCAAAAAACTAGTAGCCTCATGAAAGAACAAGAAAAAGAAGTAAGATAGAGACTCTTCCAACAAAATGTCATATTTATTCTCCTCTAACTCCAATTCCAATCCTGTGGCCAAGGCAAAGGCCAAAAGTGCAAAGGGTTCATCTTCTTTAGAGAATGGAAATGGCATGGCCACCCCTCCCTCTACTACTTTCTCGTGTTAGTGATGTAATATCCCTCACAACTCTCCAATGCAAAGACCGAGTCTGAGGGCATAGTGAGATGGGGCAACTGGGCCTCATTAATACAATCATAGTAGTGCAAAGGATCCAAAGTGGGCCCCCTCCATATCAACCAAAGTCTAGCAGGTTTTGAGATATTAAAGCTCGAATTGAGCAAAGAGCGGATATTGCTCTTTGCTCCTAGTCCAAACTCACACATAAGGAAACACTTTGACAGTCCAACCAAAGTGTTACCTTACCTAGGGTCATGTATGCTCAAAGGCGTATGCTACTAGAGTGGCATTGTTGATCAATATAGAGAGCTGCATGACTACTTGTTTTCAAAAGTTGGTATGATCAACATTGGCATCAAGTTCTCTTCGAGGCACCTTGGTATTGGCTTGATCATCCACTACTTGGGTATTCATCGTCATATTCTGATGGTCGTTATTGTATATACTACGATGCATCATTATCATTATATGTTCTATTGTACCAGATTCCCCATTATTTGAAAGAGGCTGTTAAAAGATTAGGTAGTTCATGTGTGAGTCTGTGTAACTATTTGTGGACTGGGCCTTCACATTTATTTGAGCCAAAATTTGGCCACCCAATGCCATCATTTCTAACCCACTTGATTTTGTGTTATATTTACGCCAGGCACACTCTTGATGATCATCATCAACATGCTCAGTGTGGATTCTGTTGGAGAGAGGGAGCGAATGCTAGTGCCCACACTCAATGATTCACCCTGCATCTATACTACTGCTTGCCTTGGTATAATGTGCTCTGCCAGCCACGTTTTCAGCATACTTATGCCATTCCGCCCATAAAACAGCTTCTAGAGCTGATGCCATGTTGTGACCAGGTTCATTTTGCTGGCATCCTACACACTCAAATCAACAAGTCAGCATTTTCAGCTTTTTGCAAGTCCCCCATGCTCCCTCCCGTCTATATCAGCCTGTCCAGACATCAAGCCTACGTTTACAACAGCTGATTAATCAGTGCCTGCCTGCTGCGTTTGGAGATCCATCTAAGGTACAATGCACTCTCAGTGCATCGGCTTGTTCAGACATCATAGCCTGCGTTTATAGTGGCCGATTTACTCAAAGCCTGCCTGGTGCATTTTGAGATCTGTTGGAGCTACAACACGCTCTCAGAGCTCTCAGCAAGTTCTCTTCCAGCTCATCTCTGCCCTGCCCAGAGGAGGCATAGAGTTTGAAGGCTCATTGTATTCACATTAGTATAGCTCACAGCCATTCTCGTCATCTCTGAGTTCTCTTCAGCTTTGGGTTCTACTGTTACCATTGTGCTAGTGTCAAACACTTTCGAGTTTATCTTCTTTGTTGAAGTATTTCTTTACATTTAAGTGGGCCACACTTCACCCAACTAAAACTGAAGCTACCCTCTACCTCACTACTCCTAAGCAATCAGTCGGTCATCACTCCCCAGCAAAGCTGGCCATGTGACACTTCTCCCCAACTCCAAGTTTGCCTGTCTCATTTGTAATCGGTCCCATGAAAACTGTCCACCAAAAAATCCGCCCATGGCCAAGCCACATATCACTCCAGGGTAGCACCCTGCACTTGTCTGAAAACACCAAACTTGTGAGACAGTATGGAAGTACAGTGACCCACACACTGTCAAGAAGCATTATTCGGCCACAAGCAATTGAAAGAACACTATCTGGCAGCTGGCAAACTCCACTCCCCAGCTAGGATGAGACTTGCTCAACTAGGGCAAGGCATCTAGTGAGGCTAGCAATGGGCAACTGATTGGGCGGCCAGAGTAGCCAACATCTGACGATTAGGAAATCAAGAAAAAGTTTAAAACCCATGAAATGGAGTCTTATGCCACGCACGATGGTATTGAATGCTTACTCTTCAGAGTGGGAAGGCAAGGCAAGGCGAGGCTTGTTGGCCTGAGGAGTAATATGGTTCCTAAGCAAGCCACATACATGCAACCAAAATGATGGCTGTCACAGAGGTTTTACAGCTTCAGTGTAAATATCATGTGCGGTTGACTCAGTACATCAAGCTGGGGGGTAGGAAAGCCTGTGCAGGGGTTTTCCAGTCTGCAAGGCAGACAGGCCGGCCCTTGCTTGTGAGCTGTCACAAAGTCTGGCAGAGGGGCTAGAGCGCTCTCCTTAAAAGAGGAGGCTGGTGGCTTGGGAGGTAGCTGATGCTGGTCCCTCGAGCAACTTAATGCTATAAGGGCAGCTGGACATGGTGTAGCTACCCAAAGCTACAAAAAAGCCATGCCCACAACCCAAAAGAGCAGTCCGGTGGCAGCACTCCCAGGAGGCCAAGACTAGCACCCAATCGGCAAAGGGGCAACAGCAACAAGGACAGTTATGTGGACTTTGAGACAAGCCCCAAGAAGCAACCGGGTAGGGTAATCCTCCTGCCCCCACGAGAATATGGTTGCGAGGGCGTTGTAACTGGTACAGCACAGCGGCGTCCTTGTGTTCATCACGAGAGGCTGGCAACAAAATCCTGTCAGCTCGTTCCACTCGCAGGGCGGCGCGGCACACCGGCCGTCAGGAGATCTCCTTGGCCTTTGAGGGGAGGGTCCAATCCAGGAAAGAAGCCGCCACCAACCAGGCGCTATGCTCTGGGGGCGGGGGGCGCTTTTGCAGAGCGACCATTTTTGAAGAAAAGACCGTCAGGTGTTTTGTGCGATCCCTGATGACCCCCCGTCAGACTGTCAAAACCCTGCCATCTGCAATCAGACGAGCGATTCCACTTTCTGGCCGAACAGACGAACCTGCCCTGCTGACCAGGCTGCCGACTGGGCAATCAGACGGACGAACCTTCTTTACCTTGTGATAGAGAGGACGAAGACTCGCGAGTCTGGAGGAGAGTCCAGCACCAATCGTGTGTGAGAGGAGGGCACAGCAGATCCATCTTTGCAGGAGGAACTCGTGCCAGCAGGGCAGCCATATCCCCGAGCCCGGCATGGAAGCACCCAACAGCCATATCCACGAAGCACCCGAACCTGTCATGAGAACACAAAACTGTCATCCGGTTAACTTCCGATATCGGAGGTCTGAGGAGTTGAATAGGGGCCGCGCGAACGCGAGCCCCCGCTGCCACAAATTATGACGTGCACTCTCCCACTCAGGGGAGATGCTAGGGTGCGGCCCGTCCGCAGTGCAATGGAGAGGCCGACCTTAGGCCATCGGCCTTCTTGATCATCGATAGACCCCGCCCAGGTAAGTATGCTTCTCCCATCCCCAAGCTTCGCCTTAAGTAGGCGGTCAAGTCGGTTACCTGCGTCCCCCTCTCCGCCCACTACTCTCCAGCCCTGCGCATCTCTCTACCTACGGGAGGGGTCGAACGCCAAAGTCCCCCCCAACCCAACTCCAACACGTGGCAAGAGCCGGAAGGATACGCTGGGCCGATTCACAAGCCAGTCTTGATGAGTCGTGTTGCTTCGAGGATTCTGCTTCTCGCGCCTCCTTTCTTGGAGGGGCCATTTACTCCAGTGCCGTGAGATGGCCCGGGGCGGCAGACCTTCTCTCCGCTCCTCCGAGAGCCACCACTAGCGTCGTGCGTACCCTAGGGGCATTGGGATCGCCTCGACCTTCCGAGCTTTGTTAATGCCTCCGCCCAGCTACCACAAACCATGGAGGCACGATAGCTCTTTCATGTCACCAAGGCAATTGGCTGCACATAGATAAGCACTTGGCTAGTAATGAGCCTCATTAATGCCTATGCGCTCCGCTGCTCCAAAGCTTGGAGTCAAGGTCGCGACGATGCGACAGTTCTGGGGAAAAGGCAACATACATACTTGCTTTTATCTAAAAGATTGCTACGAACTCGACCCAAACAGAAAACTCCTGTAGAATAAGGTGAAAGAGGAGTCAAAAGCTATAGGGGCTACATGTAGCCTGTCAAACTAGTCCTTGTTCCAAGCGCTCTTTGAATTGTGAGGCAACCACATGTGAAAACATCTTGAAGAGAAAAAGTACTAATATTTTCCATCCTCGACTTCAAGAGTTTTCGTGTGCACTTCGAAATCCCTCAAAGTGGTGATTTTGGTATAAACCCGAATTTCAGGTGTTCAAAAGCATTTTTCCATCCTCAACTTTGAGAGTGTGACTTTGGATTCCTCTTAAGGCCATATGCTTGGATGCACAATGTAGTAAATGTCAAAGGGAACAAGAAAAGGTCATTTAATATCATGGCTTATGTGTTAGCTCATGATGAGTCTTCTCTGATCAACCACTATGGAGTGAAAAAGCAAGTGGATGTTGACCCACAAATCAACCCCAACCGCATCGACGTTTATTCAAGCACTTAATCTTACCCGAGTCGCAGAGCATTAGTATGACGGTGGAGCATCAAGTACGTTTATCAAAGCAGCATGCATCTAAGCCTTCCTTTATGAGCAAGAACCAAAGCTATAACGGAGGAAACCCAAAATCTTAATAAACCAATCCACTTACTAGGTCCAACCTTTTAATGAAAACTCACAAACTTGTACATCTCGCCCAAGCATAAGGTACCATGAGGATAATGCTACATACATATTGGTGTGCCAAATTCTTCCATCATTGGATGACTCAAATCGTCCGCTTGCTCAACCATGCGTATAACCAGTCCTACAAGGAAAGAATAACTGAGGCCCTTGAGGCTACGAGTCATGTCCCTTGAAATGCCCAAATACACGGTACGCATCTGTGCTCAACTGCTCCAAAGCTGGGAGACAAGGTTGTGACTATGCGAATGTGCTCTATTGCATCACTAGCACATTTGTTCCAATAGGTAGGACGTTGTGAGTGTCACTGTTTGTGGCGTTAAGCTCCACCACCTACAAACAAGAACATCGTAACACCCCACTTAGGAATCCTTGACATCTTTGTTGTTGATGCATGCATTCGCATCACCTCCATAGTTGTCTTCAGCCTCTTTGATAATGTTAAGCATAGGGCTACTTGCATAGTTTTAGTTCCATTTTGTTGTGTAAATGGTCCTTATATCGTAGTGTGAATCTTTTAGGAGGAACTTAAATGCACTATTACACTCGTGCAATACAACTTTGGCCTATGAACAGACTCCCCAAAGCGGGAGAGCACAAGGCTATCCTGTCAAAGACCCAATAATCTAATATTATGTTGCCTTAGACAAAGAAAACATTTTCTTTCTTGACAAACACTTCAATCAAACTGTTTTTAGCTATTTAATAGATTATTGCCCATTCGGATCGTGCGTTGACACAACTAAGGGGGTGAGTCTCTCTCTCCTTTTTTTTGAAGGGAGCATGGGGGGATATGCATGTTCATGCAAGGACCTATGCTACAAAATGGGTGTGACAAAGTTCACTAAGGGGGGTGCCTTGGGTGAGAAGGGCAATGTGCCCATGCAGGGTACAACCATGGGAGTAGTGCATAAGGAGAGGAAGAAAATGTCTAAATAGCCATCCACATGCATATAAGGGAGGAGGCTACAACATGTGAAAACATATTGGAGGGAGAAAGTACTAGTATAAAAGCTGGCAAGGCCTAAGAAAGAATGTAACTCGTGCACATTTTTAGGGATTGGCAAATTCAAAATTGCCTCTATCATTTTAGGATCAATGTGAATACCATCAGAATAAACAATGTGACCTAAGTATTCAATCTCGGTTTGGAAAAAACTCACTCTTGTCAGGGTTAGCATACAATTGATTCTCTTTCAACAATTTGAAAACTAAAGATAGATGTTCACAATGCTCATTCTCATCCTTACTGAAAACCAAAATATCATCAAAGAAAACAATCCACAATCCTGATACTTCAAAAATATACGATGCATCATACGACTGAATGTAGTTGGTGCATTGGTCAAACTGAAAAGCATACAAGAAATTCACAATGACCAAACTGAGTTCTAAATGCAGTCTTAAAAATGTCAGGTGTATCCATGTGTACTTAATGATATCCAGACTTGAGATCTATCTTGCTAAAAATAGTGGTCCCTTGTAGTTTATCCATGAGGTCGTCTACCCTAGGGATCTGATATCTATTCTTAACAGTGATTTTGTTTAGGGCATGATAGTCAATGCACATCCTATAGGTATTATTTTTCTTCTTAACTAATAGGGCAGGTGCATCAAAATGAGAACTACTGAATCTAATGAGTCTTTGGATCAAGAAAATATTCCAAGAATGAATCCACTTCCAACTTCTTGTAGCTAAACTAGTTGGGGGAACATGCCTCATAAGGCTTAGTATAATATAGAATGGAAAAGAAACATTTCTTATCATATATTTTTCTTTTCACATGTATTTTTTTTCACCAATTAACAACCATGGAATGAAAGAGCAAGTAGATGTTGCCCAAAAAATCAATGCCAACCACATCGACATTCATTCTAGGACTTGCACCAACAAGCTTCAATCTTATTCAAGTCAAGCACTTGAAAGAGGGTGTATCATCAACTAGGTTTTCAAAGCAACATGCATCTAAACATCCCTTCATAAAGCACACACAAAGCTATAAAGGAGGAAACCTAAACTATTAATAAACCAATCCACTTACTAGGTCCAACTTTTCATTGACAACTTATAAACTTATACATCTCATGCAAGAATAAGGTATCGTGAGGATAATTCTAAATACATTTGTGTTTCAAAGTGTAGAAATTACACGGCACAGCGGTGAGCAAGGAGTAGAGAACACACAACAAATATGAGAAGAATAGAGATTGCTTTAATTTCAAACAAACTGATACAAAGATGGCTCTATCCACCTGTGTGCTTCCACTATGAAGCTTTGATGGTGATCTAGACAGATAATGGTGCGCAGATCGGATGCTGTACGCTCGCGTAGTGACTGCCGGAAGGTCCCCAAGAACAATAGAACTCTACTTTTTGCACAAATTACAAGGTAAAAAGCATGAACGACAAGAGCAAGATACCAATTGGGTGCGATCTCCCCCCTTGCCTTGTGTGAGCGCTCCACAAAGCATGTATTTTATGTATTATTCATCTTCAAGCTCAAATAATAGCCCAAATTATAAAATAGCAAGCTTTTAGCTTTTGAGTTTGCTTTAACACAAAATAGGAATAAAGCTAATGGACGGTGCCCAAAGAGTCTGGCACGCCCAATACAATGTCCAAATAGAAATAACATAATCGTGCGTCCATGCGCATACAAAATAATAATAAATATCCGACGCCTAAATAAATAGGCGTGACAAAATATAGGCGCCATGCCTAAGGTATGCGCCCATCAAAATATAATCCATAAATCGAATACTCGCTATCCTCCAATGCTTTCCTCCGCCACTGCTGCTATCTCTACACATCAACTGAAGCATTCACAATCGTAGTAAAATAATACAATTAAACCGACAAAAGTGAATACCTAGCAGTCTTCAGCTACATAAATAAATCAACTAGTTAGAAATAAATCCTAACCTTAATTTATTATGAGTGCGCACTCTAAACTCATAAACGTTTATTAAGAGACCAATTGGGTGCAATCTCCCCCTATGCCTTGTGTGAGCGCTCCACAAAGTATGTATTTTATGTATTATTCATCTTCAAGCTCAAATAATAGCCCAAATTACAAAATAGCAAGCTTTTAGCTTTTGAGTTTGCTTTAACACAAAATAGGAATAAAGCTAATGGACGGTGCCCAAAGAGTCTGGCACGCCCAATACAATGTCCAAATAGAAATAACATAATCGTGCGCCCATGCGCATACAAAATAATAATAAATATTCGACGCCTTAATAAATAGGCGTGACAAAATATAGGCGCCATGCCTAAGGTATGCGCCCATCAAAATATAATCCATAAATCGAATACTTGCTATCCTCCAATGCTTTCCTCCGCCACTGCTGCTATCTCTACACATCAACTGAATCATTCACAATCGTTAGTAAAATAATACAATTAAACCGACAAAAGTGAATACCTAGCAGTCTTCAGCTACATAAATAAATCAACTAGTTAGAAATAAATCCTAACCTTAATTTATTACGAGTGCACACTCTAAACTCATAAATGTTTATTAATTTAATATGCATTTTGCGGAATCACCCGCTATGGAATCACCCATGTACACACTAAATTAATGAAACGCCCGAAAAGGACAGGCGTCCCCATCAACTTCTCGCACAAAGAATCCACTTTGTGTATGAGCCCCGGTCATCAAAGTTTACGAAATCCACTGTAAAACCTCACGGAATCCACCATGGCACGGAATCCACCGTGAAATATGCCTCCTTGCATTAGATAATAGGCAAAAGAGCCTAGGCTAGTTAGAAGAACTCTAACTGGGTGAAAGATACATTGATGACGGCTTTAGAGGAGTCTTCCTTTTATAGCATGGGAAGGTAGTTTGGTTGGCAACTTTGACCATATTATGAACCTTCCCTAGTTAGCCAAGGATTATTCTAGGGAATATTCCCTTTACCGTTAAGCTAGGGGCGTTGCCTTCCCTAAGACCCCCCAACCAAGGGCCGCTTTTGAGACCCTCAGACCCCAAAACAGGGATCCTTGATAACTTCCACACCCCGCAACTCGATGCATTGTGCCTCGAGTTGCTACTAGCATAACTACTCTATCTAACCCAAAGGCTAGATCCATAAAGGTTACATTTTTTCCATCCAGTCACATATACCTCATTTGACATACAAGTCAGGACCCAACCACCCAATGTCCGTGCTCACACATGGCTTGGTACGCAGATCAGATGATGTATGCTCACGTAGTGAATGCCGGAAGGTCCCCAAGAACAATAGAACTCTACTTTTTGCACAAATTACAAGGTAAAAAGCATGAATGACATGAACAAGAGACCAATTGAGTGCAATCTCCCCCTATGCCTTGTGTGAGCGCTCCACAAAGCATGTATTTTTTGTATTATTCATCTTCAAGCTCAAATAATAGCCCAAATTACAAAATAGCAAGCTTTTAGTTTTTGAATTTGCTTTAACACAAAATAGGAATAAAGCTAACGGGCGGTGCCCAAAGAGTCTGGCATGCCCAATACAATGTCCAAGTAGAAATAACATAATCGTACGCCCATGCGCATACAAAATAATAATAAATATCCAACGGCTCAATAAATAGGCGTGACAAAATATAGGCGTCATGCCTAAGGTATGCGCCCATCAAAATATAATCAATAAATCGAATACTCGCTATCCTCCAATGCTTTCCTCCGCCACTGCCGCTATCTCTACACATCAACTGAAGCATTCATAATCGTTAGTAAAATAATACAATTCAACCGATAAAAGTGAAAACCTAGCAGTCTTCAGCTACATAAATAAATCAACTGGTTAGAAATAAATCCTAACCTTAATTTATTACGAGTGCGCACTCTAAACTCATAAACGTTTATTAATTTAATATGCATTTTGAGGAATCACCCGCTATGGAATCACCCATGTACACACTAAATTAATGAAATGTCCGAAAAGGATAGGCGTCCCCATCAACTTCTCGCACAAAGAATCCATTTTGTGTATGAGCCCCGGTCATCAAAGTTTACGGAATCCACTGTAAAACCTCACGGAATCCACCGTGAAATATGCCTCCTAGCATCATACCCCCGGGGTGGGATAGCAATTGGCCTCAATTGCTATTAGCTCAATGTGGAGCTAACAGAGTGGGGAAAGCATTTAAGTCTCTAGTGTGCATCCATTGTGCTTCTTCTACAGGATGGTTCTTAAATTTAACTAGATATCTAGAATATCTTCCGCCAGTTCTGGTGGTCATAAAATTAGTATCTATGATAGCTTCTAGTTCAAGTATTTCAGTCTCTTCCTCTAACAAAGGTGGGTTTTCATAAACAGGGTGTACAGGTAATTGGCCTCTAAAGGGTCTTAATAAACTAATGTGAAATGTGTTGTGAATTTTCCAGTGAGGTGGTAATTTTAACTTGAATGCATTGTCATTAATTTTATTAATGATCCTAAATGGTCCATAGAATCTAGGGGCTAATTTCACAACCGGGTGTCTATCTACACTTTGTAATCTACTTTTTTCTATTCTCAACCAAACATAGTCATCAACTTTGAAATTCATTGCTTGTCTTTTCTTATTCGCTTTTTTGGTATACGATTGCTGGGCTTTGGCAATCATGTGTTTAACCTCATCAAAAATAGTATTATGCATACTAGCAATATCATCAGCACTCTGAATTCTATTTGACAAAGATGCAACAGGTGTAGACAATCTATAACCATAAATCACTTCAAATGGTGCTTTCTTTATAGATGTGTGTGGTGCATTGTTATATGCAAACTGCAATAAATGCAAATGTGTATCCCATGTCTGAGGTTTAGAAATAGTATAAGCACGTAAAAGATCTAGAATAGTGCTATTAGTGGCTTCTATTTGTCCATTAGTTTCAGAATGAAATGCAGATGAGAAATCAATTTTTGTGCCAAGGTTAGCAAACAGAGTAATCCAAAAGTTGTTACAAAATCTAGAATCATGATCTGAAATAATAACTTTTGGTAATCCATGGTTAGTGAAAACAGTTTTCAAAAACAAATGTGCTGCCTGTGATGCTGTTAAAGTTTTCTTACATGGAATGAAATATGATTGTTTACTAAACCTATCTACTACTGTCCAGATCATATCATAGTTAGATTTAGTATTAGGTAAACCAGTAATAAAATCCATAGAAATTTGTTCCCATGGTCTAGATGGAATAGACAAAGGCATAAGTAATCCATAGTGTTTACCATGATGTCTCTTAACTCTTTGACAAATCAAACATTCAGAAACAAAGTTAGATACATCAGTGTCCATATGCGGCCAATAAAAATCTTCAGTTAATGTACGTAAAGTAGATATGATACCTCTATGACCTTGATATGGGGGACAATGAATCTCATTCAAAACAAAAGATCGGAATGGAACTGTAACACACAATCTCTTTTCATAAAACATAAATCCATCATTATAAGATAGTGAATCAATAGGAATCAAGTTATTTTGAACTAATTTATTCCAATCAGCATGAAAAGTAATATCCTGATGATAAGTATCTTTCATAGCAATCAAAGAATCAAAAGATATAACAGAAATATTATGAATGGCAAGTCTTCTACTTAATGCATCAGCCACTACATTTTCTTTACCGGGTTGATATTGAATGATAGGATGAAAACTCTGAATAAAGGCAGCCCATTTGATATGTCGGTCAGATATTTGGGGTTGGCTAAGTAAATGTCTAAGTAGTGTTTCCATTGTCTTAAGGCTTGTACAACAGCTAATAGTTCATTATCATATGTGGAATATTTTAGTTCAGAGGGTTTCAGCTTACAACTAGAATAGGCTATAGGATGATTATCCTGCATAAGTACAGCTCCTATTCCTGATCCACTAGCATCAATCACTACTAAAAAGAATGGTCTATTAAAATCAGGCAACTGTAAGACAGGGGCATGGGTTAATGCATGTTTCAATAACTCAAAGGATTTCTGTTGATTATCGGACCAATGATAGACAATACCTTTCTTCAGAAGTTTAGTCAATGGTAAAGCAAGTAATGAAAAATTACGCACAAACTTCCTATAGAAACTAGCAAGACCAAGAAAATATCGTAACTCATGCACATTTTTAGGTACAGGCCAATTCAATATTGCATCTATTTTCTTAGGGTCAACTTTAATTCCATCAGATGATACAATATGACCTAAATACTCAATTTCAGTTTTAAAGAATTCACTCTTTTCAGGATTTGCATACAGTTGATTATCTTTTAATAACTGGAAAACCAATGACAAATGCTCATAATGTTCTTTCTCATTTTGACTAAACACCAAAATATCATCAAAGAAGACAATTACACAATACTGATATTTCAAAAATATACGGTTCATCATTCTACTAAATGTAGCAGGTGCATTAGTCAATCCAAATGGCATCACTAAAAATTCATAATGACTAAACTGTGTCCTAAATGCAATCTTGAATATGTTAGACTTATCTAGTCTCACCTGATGATAACCAGACTTAAGGTCTATTTTACTAAATATAGCAGATCCTTGCAGTTTATCCATAAGGTCATCAACTCTAGGAATTAGATACCTATTCTTTACAGTGATCTTATTTAAAGCTTGATAGTCAATGCACATAATAGGTATTATTCTTTTTCTTGACTAACAGAACAGGTGCACCAAATGGAGAACTACTAGGTCTAATCAATCCTCTATTTAGTAATTCCTCAACTTGACTCTGAATTTCTTTTTGCTCTATCTAATTATGCCTATATGGTGCTTTGCAAGGTGGTTGTGTACCAGGAATCAAATCTATTTTATGGTCTTCTGGACGTGAAAGAGGTAAACCAAGTGGTAGATCTTCGGCAAAACAGTCTTTAAAATGTGTGAGAAATCCTTTATGCCTAGGATGCATATGATTTTCTTTTACTTGCAGTTCATTCACCCAAATGAGATAAAATTTACTACTTTTGCGTAATGCACGTTTAGCTTGAGTATGTGAAAGCAGTGGAAAAGCATTAGATGCATGCATACCATACAATGTAATAGGTTTTCCTTGAAATTGAATATTAATTGAATGCTTGGAATAATCTATATGTGGGTTATGCTGATGAAGCCAAGGCATACCTAAAATAATGTCACTCAACTGTAATGGAATAACTAGAAAATTTCTTCTTTCAGTGTATTGACCAATTTGAATTTCTAAGTCATGCACTTCCTGTGTACCATTATACCTAGTGCCTAAGAATGCTGCTTTGATACGATAATGTATAGGTACAGTCTGTAACTTCAATTCCTTTACTAGCTTTGCTGAAATAAAATCATGAGTACTACCGTCATCATGCAAAATAATCTTTTCCTTTCCATGCACCAAACATTTCATAGTCAATAAAGAATGTGGAGTTGGCATACCTGGTAAAGTATCTGAAGGAGTAGTAATGTCATCCTCATCTTCTGTGAAATCAGGCATATCTTCATGTTTGTCATCTTCCATTGCTCTAAGGTAGTTGATATGGGCAGGTGGCTTCTTCGAATGGCAATTTGCTGCTAGATGTCCAGGTTGGTGGCATTTATAGCATACTATAGGTTTGGCTTTGGTTACATTGTTTGCAATGGTAGGAAGTCTAGGTACATTAGGATTTGGCTGTGGAATAGGCTTTGGGTTTTGATTGACATTAGATGGTAAAGCAGGTGGTTTTGCCCAATTCTTATGGAAAGATGATGAAGAGAAACGACCTTGATTAAATATTCTAAAATTGGAGTTGAATTGCTTAGATCCATAATTACCATTGGCTTGGAAGTGTTATGGACGTCTGTCTCTACCTCGCAACTTGTCTTCAGTGTCGTGAGCTAATGAAATTGCGTCTTCAAGAGTAGCAGGCTTGAACATGTTAACTTCAACGTAGTAATGCCCGAGGAGTCCAGACATATACTTGCGCTTGTGTGTCGCTTCAGGTATGTCTTCAAGCATGCGTAACTGGAGTAGTGCATTCCAAAAACGCTCTGTGTACTGAGGAATAGGCTCACGATCCCGTTGCTAAAGAAGATCCCATTGCTTAATAGCTTTCTCATGAAATTGTGGAGGAAGAAAATACTGCATAAACTTCTTCTTGAAATTCTCCTAGGTAGCGGGACAATCTATACTCTTGCGTACTACAGTCCACCAAAGAGATGCTCTATCCACTAAATGATTAGTGACACACTTGATTTTATCTTTTTCTGCATAGGTTTCCTCATGAAAGTAGTCGTCAAACTGACTAATGAATGCAAGAACAATTTTTCCCTCTCGAGTGCCATTGAAAGTATGGAATTTGAAATTTCTTTTACTTATCTTTAATTCCTTGCGGATGGTTTGAGCTTCGAGAGTTGCGTCGATGGTACGTCGGATAAGATCTTCAGATTGAGGTTCTTCTTTATCGGTAGACGATCTTTGTAAATTTGCCAATTGAACTTGCAGTGCTTGCCGAGCCCGTCGTTCTTCATCCAATTGCATCATAATTAAGTCCAGCTTTTGCTCTATTGTAGGTTCAGGTAGGTCACCTTCAGCCATTAAATCATCCATATGTGATTCCGTCATCCTGCAAAACTCAAAAGACCTCTCACTCTCAAAATCAAGTTAGCGGGATGAGCGTAGCTCAAGTTCCAGAATACAAGGCTTCTGTATTTTTGGGTGTGGCTTTCACAATCTTTGAAAAATCGGCGTTTTATCCTTCTTCATATGCTGAAAATGCTTCAGCAAACCTGCGTATGGGTAGAGTACCTTCCAATGAACAACTTTGCAGTTTGGAGTTTCTGCGCAGGAACAGCCCTTCTATGAGTTTCGAACAGAAGTCAGTTTTGACTCCAGTTGACTTGTCTGCCTTGCAGAGTACCAGACTAATGTGACTTGCAGCGTTTGTAGACTTGCAGAACTTAGTTGCTTTGTCGGACTTGTAGAACTTCGACTTGATAGACTTGCAGAATTTGAACTTTGCTGACTTGCAGTACTTGCTGAATTGTAAGACTTATCTGACTTGTTGCTTAAGTGATTAAGCTTGGTAGTGTGGCAGCAAAAACATCGAATTTTTAGGGGGGGGCGTTTTTTCAGCACGGCGAAATTTGCGCTGACATCCTCAGAGGCGCCAAGAAAATTCGTGATTTTTAAGCTTCTTTAAGCTTATTAAGCTTTTAAAGCTTGATTAGCTTTTAAACTTTTGGGATTAAGAGAGAGCTTATCTCTGTTCTTCACGACTTGATGTAGGAAAGATGGAAGTGGTCCTCCGTCTCTGCAGACCGGTCTTTCGCAGTCTGATGATGGAAACAGGGGTTCTTGATGGCCAGGAATCTGCCTGTATTGACCGTTCGCAACGAGATTGACCGTAGAGCCTGATCGTTCCAGGAGCTCCGCCTTCGCACAAGATAGGTAGCAATTGGAAGCTCTTGATCTCAGCTTCGCTCTGATACCACTGGTGCGCAGATCGGATGCTGTAGCTCGCGTAGTGAATGCCGGAAGGTCCCCAAGAACAATAGAACTCTACTTTTTGCACAAATTACAAGGTAAAAAGCATGAACGACATGAATAAGAGACTAATTGGGTGCAATCTCCCCCCATGCCTTGTGTGAGCACTCCACAAAGCATGTATTTTTTGTATTATTCATCTTCAAGTTCAAATAATAGCCCAAATTACAAAATAGCAAGCTTTTAGTTTTTGAGTTTGCTTTAACACAAAATAGGAATAAAGCTAACGGGCGGTGCCCAAAGAGTCTGGCATGCCCAATACAATGTCCAAGTAGAAATAACATAATCGTGTGCCCATGCGCATACAAAATAATAATAAATATCCGACGCCTCAATAAATAGGCGTAACAAAATATAGGCGTCATGCCTAAGGTATGCGCCCATCAAAATATAATCAATAAATTGAATACTCGCTATCCTCCAATGCTTTCCTCCGCCACTGCTGCTATTGCTACACATCAACTGAAGCATTCACAATCGTTAGTAAAATAATACAATTCAACCGACAAAAGTGAATACCTAACAGTCTTCAGCTACATAAATAAATCAACTGGTTAGAAATAAATCCTAACCTTAATTTATTACGAGTGCGCACTCTAAACTCATAAACGTTTATTAATTTAATATGCATTTTGCGGAATCACCCGCTATGGAATCACCCATGTACACACTAAATTAATGAAATGCCCGAAAAGGACAGGCATCCCCATCAACTTCTCGCACAAAGAATCCATTTTGTGTATGAGCCCCGATCATCAAAGTTTACGGAATCCACCGTAAAACCTCACGGAATCCACCGTGAAATATGCCTCCTAGCATCATGGCTTCTCCTCATAATGGGGGTCTTACGACTTAGAGTACCGTGGATCATTAGTGGCACCTTACGAGGATGGAGCATTGAGCATATCTAACACCCCCTCTCAATGTTCACCCACAGGTGAACTATATTATCAGCCCAATGTTGAGTCTCTGAAGATGAATTTGAAGGAGATCCTTTGTAAGAGCTTTAGTGAAGATATTTGCTCCATTCTCCTTTATTGGACTATAGACTAGCTCTATTATCCCATCCTCGATCAAGTCACGCACATAGTGATACTGAATCTCAATAGGTTTGGTATGTGCATGAAAAACTGGATCTTTGGCAATGGCAATGCAACTCTGATTGTCACATCTTAGCACTCTGGATCTTCATCTTGTACTCCCATATGCCATAGGGCCCTCCTTAACCATATTGCTTCACATGCAGTAAAGCAAGATCCCTTGTTCTCTGCTTCAGTAGAAGACAATGCGACAGTTGGTTTCTTCTTATTGATCCAAGAGAAAATTCCTAAACCTAAAGAGAAATAATATCCAGAAGCTTAGGCTCAATGTCATCTGTCCAATTTGAGTCACAATTCCCCATAAAAGCACTTCCAGAACTACACGTGATATCATAGTCAAGAGTTCCCTTCAAGTATCTGAGCACCCGCATCCCAACTTTCCAATGACTCTCTCGTGGTTTGTTTGAGAACCTGCTCAAAACACCAACAACAAAACTAATATCTGGCCTAGTGTTACAAAAATAGATGAGGCTACCAACCAACCTCCTATATCTCCCAATGTTTGCTAGTGCTGATGTATCCTCAATGCATAACTTCACATTGATCTCCATAGGTGTAGGTAGTGGTGATGTATCCTGAATAACTTCACATTGATCTCCATAGGCATAGCTATCTCCTTACACTCAGTCATGCCAAATGCTTTTAAGATCTCCCACGTATACTTCTTTTGAGAGATGAAGATTTTTTAAGACGCCGAACTTCAATCCCTAAATAGTAGTGCAATAAGCCCAAGTCTCTCATTTTACGTAGAGCTCAAAGTCTTTCAAGTTTGATGGATCATATCTTCATAATCACTTGTAATAAGAAGGACATTCACATATAGGACAATCACTACAGACTTTTCACTATCCCTGTAAACATACAAGTTAGCATCTAAGGCACATCTTTTGAAATTCAAATCTAGAAATATTTTATCTATCTGCTGATATCATTCTTTAGGGGTTTGTTTCAACCCATATAATGCCTTCTTTAGCTTGTAACTTTGTTCAGAATGGGGGGCCTCAAACCCTAGCGACTGAGCCACATACACCTCCTCTTTGAGGTCACCATTCGCAAACACTGATTTAACATCCATTTGGTAAAACAACCACTTCTTTTGTGAGCAACCATTGCAAGTGCAGTGGAAATAGTGGTCATTCTAGCAATTGGAGCAAATGATTCTTGAAAATCAAATCCTTCAACCTATGAAAATCCCTGTGCAACTAATCCGACTTTGTACTTTTCTAAGCTACCACCAGCCACCCACTTGGTGCTAATAATCTTCCTCTTTTTTGGTCGATCCACGAGCTCCCAAGTGTCATTCTTCATGATGCTATCATACTCAACTTGCATAGTTGCTCTCCATGAGGGATCGGCAAGTGCTTCTTCCAAGTCTATTGGCCAATTTTTGTAGGCATAAGATTGCTGCAATCATAGGGCTACTTCACCTATCGCGGCAATGGCTTTTCTAGTGGTGTGATTGCAAGTTGGTGAGCTTTGTCCTCATTATCCAAAGATGATGCTTCCTCCTCCTTGAGAGTAAGGACAACTCTTGGATTAAGTTTATAGTGGATTACTTCTTCATTGGACAATAAAGTGGAAGAACCTATATTCTCCTTCTCCACTATATATGGCTACTCCTTGAACACCACATCACAGTTTGCTATGATCTTCTTTTCCTCTTGGTCATACAATTTTGTAAGAAGCTGGGAATAAGGACTTAGTGTAAAACAATATTGATATTATGCCATGTCACACTGACATTGGTATAAAAGGAGATGACATGTAAATTTTCACATCTTTTTGACACATTAATACAATTACTATCCTTCTCTCCCATCTTGCTCACAGCTTCCATGGCTTCTCTCTCTTTCTTGTCTTTCTCTCTCCAAATCTAGTATTTCTCTCTCCTCATCACTCTCTTTCTCTCTCTTCCTGCAGTCTTTCTCTCTCTTCTATAGTCTTCTCTCTCCTCTTTCTCTCTCTCTAGTTCTCTCTCTGACAAGTGGCATCAAAGCATTGGTCTTTGATCTATTTTTCCTTTCTATTTTTCAGTCCTATTTTCTTCCATCAAAATCAATTTCAGACAAGTATTGTACAAGACAGTGACTAGCGGAGTGCTGCAAACCATCTACAGTTAGTAAGTGACTATATCTGGAGATCTCCAAGGTCAGATATGACAAAGGATAGCTAAAGTGGTAGGTCGTCATCAAATTTCATGCAAAATTAGAGGTAATTAGGATAAAGGAGAGTTAATCGGGCTTAGTTTGGGAACAAACTGTGGTTACTTTGAAAAGAGGGAGTTCTCTTTTCCCTTTCTTGGAGTTTCTTGCAAGTTTCATTGAAGTTCATCAGCAAGATGTGCTCATATCTCTCAGACCTCTGATCTTCTTGGTCAAGCACCACCTGGAATAGCTTCCTTACTCCAATACCTATAGGATGACTACTCACTTGCTTCAAATTGGCTCAGCAATGGAGCCAGGAACAGCCTTGAAAATTGCGATGCAATTTTTGGGCTGATTCCATCCTGTTTCTTGCATATGATGCTTCATCTCCAGCCCTTGGCACTCTCTTTGATCATTGGCAAGTGAAAACCATTAGTGAAATTGGAGGATTGAACTCTATTCAAGAACCTTTAGCTCTCCTATAAAGCCTAGATTAACATTCCATGGCAGCCATGAAAGCTTCAGCCCAAGCTCTCATTCTTCAACAATTTCTTGAAGATTCTTCATCTTTTCAGCCCGTGGGATCGTTTCAGTAAGGATTCTTCAAAAATTTGCAAGGATTAAGCACAAATGGTCAAAGATTGAAGCTCAAGAGCTTCCATGGAACCAAAATTTGGGGGAAATGGGTTTAATGCTTCAATCTCAAGCATCTGAAGCTTCAAGATTGTTCTTAAGCATTAAATACACAAGTCTTGAAGATTATTTTGGCAACATTGGACCATCGGAGGCTTTATCTAGCATATGAAGATTGATCAAGTCATCATCAACCATGTCAAAGGTACTCTTCTTCAATTCTTAATCTCTCTCATTAATCCATTTGATTGAGAGATTAAAGAATTGAATAATATCCATCAAATTTTAGTCAACCCTTGCTTGAATCAATCCATTCATGTAATGCAATGTTTGGTCTATGCATATTAGTTCTAATTAGTGAATTAGAGGCTTCAATCTGAAATTTCCAGCATAACACTTAAATCCAATTGATTGAATCTATTGATTGATGAATTTGCTCACTCTAATCCATTGATTGGTTGAATTCGTTTACCCAAGTTGAAATATTGTAAAAGGGTAAGTACTAGTAATGAGTGAGTCAATGAATTGCATTGGTAAGACCCTTATCCTATCCAGTTTTGCAAAATTCTATACAATTGCATCTCATGAAAGGGCCTGAATGAATATTTCAGAAATGCATTTCATGCTGATTGATTAGATTTGCAAGCTACTGCCATGTTGATATTCCCACCGAGGAAAAAGGTGGATGTCTGGGGAGATAGTGGGACAAAAGAGAGGTGACCCTCCCTCACTATCAAAGATCTCGAAGGGGTGCAACCAACCGACCCGGTGGGAACTTTGCCCAGCTCCCGGTGATTCGGAGCCCGCGTAGGGAGCCTGTCATGCCGTTTAATCCCTCACACAGGTACAACGAGTGGAGAATTGAAGATTGAAGAGTTTCCAAAGGCTCAAGTATCTCAAGATCAAAACATGGTAAAATAGGGATTTTACAGGGCACTACAGGGCATTTACAGGTTGTTACAGGTACACCCTTCATTACTAAAGTATAGATGCATGTACTACAGGGTACCATTAGGTCCTACTCAGCCTTCTACAGGGTTTGGTAACCATTTGGGTTTACTATTTTACCTTATAGGGTCAAATAGGGTTTGGTAACCATTTGGGTTTACTATTTTACCTTATAGGGTCAAATAGGGCACTTACAAGTTAAAGCAGGGTGCAAGCCTAGACAGTTTAGACTAAAAAATTGAGTTGCAGAATTTTCTGTCCTAAATCTTTTATAGCATGCTATAGCTCATCTCTAAGCGGGCATTCTTGGATTCTATTTGAACTAAAAAATTTTGAAATCGGAGTTCCTTAGCAAAAGTTATAACCATTTTTCTGACAAGGGGTACTGCAGGACTGCACTATTATGGCAGGACATAAGGGTAAAAATAAGGTCCATGATGATTATTCTTAGCAAATCAGAGATTCCATGTTGGATAATGCACCTCAAGAGAGCCCTGAAGAGCCTCAATAACAAGGGGAAGTTAGTATACTCAATAACACATTGTGCGTACATGAACAAAGATATAGAAAACGTCATGAGGCCCTATTTTCAAGAATGGAGCAAATGGTTTTGTCTACTGATCAAACGAAGTCTTCCATTGAGAAGTTAGTAGATTCAACAACTCAAAAAAATGCTTCTATTGACAAGTTGGTGGAATCTAATGGTCAAAGTCTGGCCCAATTCTCCCAATGGATGCAGATACAAATGGGATCTAAAGAAGCTAAAGAGAAAGCCTATTCAAACAGTGAGCCTTCAATCCCACTTCACCCATCTAACCAAAATGGTCATGGTCATGGGATTATTGGAAGAAGAGGCATCCCAAATAGCCAATATGAAGTAGGTGAGTCTTCACAAAGGCATGATGACTATTTGGGCAGTTTGAATGGAGCTAACTCTCAAGCTTTTGGGCTGAATACTCAAATTTCTAGGGGTCCTCTATCAACAGGAAGATTGCATAGTGGTTCTCGACCACCTATTGGGAGATTTCCATCTCAATTTGGGGGTTCAATGCATGGTACTCATGATTAGTCTATTTTGGGACAGCAATCATTCCAGGAAAGAGAGCTAAAGGACAAGATTGTTTTAGCCAAATTTAATGGTCAGTCATCTTGATCATCTGATTTAGAGGAGTGGACCTCTAAGATGGAATCCTAATTTGACATATTCCCTAAAACTGATGACATGAAGATTCATTTCGCTTCTTTGCATTTGGAGGGATTTGCCCATACTTGGTGGAGGTATATTAAAAAGGAAAACATACTTGTAGAGAATTGGGAAGCTTTCAAGGCACTTACGGCCAAAGTATTTGTCTCCCCTCTTGAAAAAGAGAAATTGACACGGAGATGATATGATTTGGAAAAAAGAGGCCTAAGTGTAAGAGAGTACACTAACCAATTTCTCAACCTAACCATGTATGTAGAAAGCATCAGTGATGAGGCTAAGCTCTACAAGTACATGTATGGTTTAGAGCCATCTTTATTAGCTAATGTCATGGCACAAAACCCTAATTCCCTCTTTAAGGCTATTGAGCTTGTGGAATGCTATGGAAGAAAATATAGAAGAGAATCTTTATTTTAGCCTAGTTTTGGACAGCCAAGGACTGTTTTTAAACGGGCGCAAGTTGGTAATACTTATGGAAGCAATCATGTGCCAAATGGGAGCTTACGCATACCAACTTATCCATCATTCAATGCTTTTAGACCTAGAGTTGACTTCAAACAAGGGGACAACAAGCCTAAATCCATTTCAGCCAACATGAATCCTAAGTCTATTCATATGGATCTTTACAAAGAAAGAAAGGAGAAAGGCTTATGTTTCAAGTGTGGGGAAAAGTATACACCTGATCAAGCCTCAAAGTGTGTATACAAAAATGTCAAACCCAAGCTTCAGTGTATGTTAGTCTTTGAGGATTTTGAAGATGAGATGGATGAAGCTAATGCATTTGCACTTAATGCTGAAAATGAAGATCTTGAGGAAGAAGTTGGGCAAGAGTATTTCTATGATCCAGCCGACTCTTTTCCTTTTGATCCAGGTGGAAGTGTTCCTTTTGATCCAGGTGGGACTTGTCATGAGCCACTTGTTGCCACTAATTGTTCTATTTCCATGTATGCTTGAATAGGATTTAACAGCCCTAATACACTCCGTATGAAGGGTAACATTCATGGAAAGTCAGTGTTCATTCTGATAGACAGTGGCAGTACCCATAGTTTTGTGAATAAGTCCATCATGGACAAGTTGAATTGTATTCCCACAGTTTTACAGCATCCCATTCGAGTTTAAGTGGCCAATGGTGAAGAGGAAATCGGCACATAGATATGCCCACAGGTTTCTTTACAGCTGGCTGAAAATTTTGAAGCAAAAGTAAACCTGATTACTTTGGAAATGGGGCCTATAGACATCGTACTCGGTTATGATTGGTTGATGACATTAGGCAGGATCATTATGGATTTCTCACAGTTGTATATGGAGTTTATCTTCAATAGACAGCTCAACCATTTACAGGGAATTCCTAGTAGATCAGATTTTCAGCTTATTACCATTCAACAACTCAAAAGGGAGTACAAGAGGTGCTCACAAATATTTGTTTTGCATTTGAATAAAGAGATGTAAGATCAGCCCAATAATTCCGCAAACCATCCAGCCTTGACAGCTCTTCTTGAGGAGTATAGGGATTTGTTTGAGGTGCCTACTTCATTGCCTCCCAAGAGAGCAATAGATCACCCTATTGATTTGGAGTCCAACTCAAAGACAATCAATAAGCCACCTCATAGATTATCAAAGTGTAAACGAGAGGAAGTAGCCAAGCAAATCAAGGAACTTCTTGAGATGGGATTCATTCAACCAAGTTCTTCACCTTATGCATCTCCAGTTTTGTTAGTAAAAAATAAAGATGGATCTTTCAGAATGTGCATTGACTATAGGGATCTTAAGAAGATCACAGTGAAGAACAGGTATCCGATACCCAGTATTGATGATTTGCTTTATGAGCTCAAGGGGGCTCGATTCTTTACGAAGATTGATTTGAGGTCAGGGTATCATCAGATTCGCATGCGAGAGGGTGATGAAGTTAAGACTGCTTTCAGGACCGATTGAAGGCTCTATCATTTCTTAGTGATGCCATTTGGGCTTACAAATGCTCCAGCTACCTTCTAGAGCCTGATGAATAAGATTTTATAGCATTTCCTCTTTTAGTTTGTCTTGGTGTTCTTTGATGACATTCTAATCTACAGTAAGACTTTACAGGATCACTTGGCACATATGAGAAGGGTTTTTGATATAATAGACATCACATGCTTTTTGCTAAGGAGAAGAAGTGTTCTTTCATGCATACTAAAGTGGAATACTTGGGACATATTGTCAGTGAAAAAGGAATACAGGTTGATCCCAAGAAGGTGCAATGTATAAAAGATTGGCCAACACCCACTACTACTACTTCTCTTAGAGGATTCCTTGGTTTATCTTCATTCTATCATCGATTCATCAAGTATTATGCGGCTATTGCAACTCCTTTGACTGGTAGGTTGAAGAAGGAGGCTTTCTTTTGGGATGCTCTTGCAGATAATAGCTTCAACCAGTTAAAGGGACTCCTTACCTCTGCTCCTATCTTAGTATGCCCAGACTTTTCCAAAGAATTTACCATACAATGTGATGCTAGTGGCCATGGCATTGGGGTTGTTTTGTTACAGGAGCATGGAGTGATTGCCTTTGAGAGCCGTAAGCTTACAGATAAAGAAATGGCCATGAATGTTTATGACCAGGAGATGTTGGCTATCTTGCATCTTTCATGCAATGAAGAAGTGGCACCATTACTTGTATGGCAGCTAATTCAGAGTACACAGTGATCATAGGGTTCTTAAGTATTTCCTTACTCAGCCCAATCTTACTCCTAAGTAGCGTCGGTGGGTAGCTACACTACATAATTATGATTTTGACCACTCATACGAGGGAAAAGACAGTATAGTGGCTGATTCTCTTTCTTGTATATGGGCTTGAAAAGTTTTAGCTCTACTGAGTTGTATAATGATTGGATCGAAGAACTACATGAGGCTTATCTTTTGGATGAAGAATTCAGCCATATTTTTCAGAAATTACAGCAAGGTCTTATGGAAGAGAACTCGCATTATCAGTTCCCCTTATTTGGTTGAAAGGCAAGATTGTTATTCATTCTAGCTCTTCTTTTACATGGAAAATTATGGAGAAACTACATTCTTCGCCTTTAGCTGGACATTTGGGAGTTTTCAAGACCTATGACAGGATCAATAAAAGTTTCTATTAGAAAGGATTGTGGAAAGATGTCAAGGACTTTGTCATGAAGTGTATGCCTTGTCAGTAGAATAAGGACAGCGCCCATAAGCCAGGAGGTTTGTTATAGCCATTACCTATTCCTAGAGGTAAATGGACTCATATTACTATGGATTTCATTACTGGCTTCCCTACTACCAAGAAGGGATGGAATAGTATATATGTGGTAGTAGATAGACTCACTAAGGCAACCCATTTTATTCCAACCAAGATTCAGTTTAGTGCCTCTCAAGTGGCCAGTCAGTTTATGGAGCAAATTTTAAGACTACATGGATTACCGCAGGTGATTGTTCATGATAGAGACTCAAAGTTTATGAGTAACTTTTGGCAGATGGTATTTACATATATGGGCACTAAATTGGCTCCATCTATGGCCTATCATCCACAAACTGATGGACAGACAGAAAGAGTCAATAAATGGTTGGAGACTTATCTTCGCCATTTCTGCTATGATGTCGAAACTTCATGGGATTCTTGGTTACACTTGGCTGAGTTTGCTTATAACAATTCTACCCATGCTAGTATTGGAGATTCACCCTTCGAGGCTCTGTATGGTTACAAGGTGCCCTTACCCACGGTCATCTTTAATGAAAGGATCAATCCTCATGGGAAGGAAGAGTTAGAAAGAATGAAAACCCTTCTTTAGCAATGCAAGATGAATCTTAGGAAAGTTCAAGACCAAATGAAGATGTATGCTAATGAGAAGAGGCGGCCTTTAGAGTTTCAAGAAGGAGAGTTGGTCTTACTGAAGGTGCCCAAGTCTAAGTACTCTACATTAAAAGATGGATCTAGTAATAACCTTGCTCATACGTTTTATGGCCCTTATCGGATCCTTAAGCGTATTGGAGACTTGGCATACAGATTAGAGCTTCCCTCTTCCACAAAGATTCACAATGTCTTCCATGTTAGTCAGCTCAAGCTTTTTATGGTAATCTAGTGGATATAGTTGATGAGCTACCACCTCTTGATGAAGAAGGTCTTATTTAGTACATCCCAGAGCCTGTAGATCAGCGTAAGAAGAAGCTTCGATATTGTTCTATCATGGAATATTTGATCAAATGGAGAGGTTTACCACCTGAGGAAGCTTCTTGGGGGCCTAATTCTATATTGGATGAGTTTCCTTTCGTAAGGGATACATTGGTGGCTGAAGCCTATTGATTATAGAGCTAGTGATAATACAGACAGGATCAGGACAGCATGCTGTTTTAGAAAAGTTTTTATCGTGCTTAATTTTTAGAATTAAGCTATCTACATGGGCTTAAAGTACTCTTCAAGAGCTCCATTTTGATATATGGCACGCCTCATTTGGACACTTCATTTTGGTCCTACAGGGTCTGTTTACACAGCAAGCTGTCTACTTCATTTTGAGATTATCTATTGAAGATTTTATGGCTCCATATACTTTTAAAGTATTCTAGATCATGTATATAGCTGAGGCCTACTCTTGTTCTTCAATTTTAGTCCATATGGTTGGTCATACTTCATTTATTTTCCCATTTGTAAAGCTGTAAAAAACAGAGTAGTACTCTGTTCTATCCATCCTTTTCTAGTCTTTCAGGTTTGTTTTTTAGGACAAAAACTTTTGGGAAGGGATGGATTGTAAGAAGTTGGGAATAAGGACTTAGTGTAAAATAATATTGATATTATGCGATGTCACACTGACATTGGTATAAAAGGAGAGGACATGTAAATTTTCACATATTTTTGACACATTAATACAATTACTATCCTTCTCTCCCATATTGCTCACAATTTCCATGGCTTTTCTCTCTTTCATGTCTTTCTCTCTCCAAATCTAGTCTTTCTCTCCCCTCGTCACTCTCCTCTCTCTTCCTACAGTCTTTCTCTCTCTTTTGCAGTCTTCTCTCTCCTCTTTCTCTCTCTCTAGTTCTCTTTCTGACAAATTTGTAAGCCTTTTACTCATCAGTATAACCCAAGAAGATACATTTTGTGCTTTTTGGATTTAACTTGTTTCTCTTATCCTTTGGAACATGTGGATAATATTCACATCCAAAAGTTCTAAAATGGAGACAAATGGTTTCTTACGAGAATAATGGTTCCTTGCTCTTAAGCATATACCTTGCCATTTCCACAATCATTTCTTTTGATGTTCAACAATGCTATTCTACTGAGGTGTATGAGGCATCATCAATTAAGAATCCATCATTGTGACAATTGGAAATGATACAAAATGCTCTGTTGAGGGCATAGGTACTATTTCCTTTGTTACTGCAAATGGTAAACTCAAGAATCTTTTAAATGTGTTGTATGTTCTAGAGATTAAGAGAAATCTGCTATCGATTGCTTCTATAATTGATCTTGGCCATGAAGTGAGGTTCACAAAGACAAGTGCAAACATTATCGACAATGGTGCATGCATAGATCGAATGTTGGACACATGTGTAGTGAATGTCGGAAGGTCCCCAAGAACAAAGAACTCTACAAACCTTCATAATTTCAAGTACAAAGCAAAAGGAAATTTGCACAACATGAGATAAAAGAGACAAATTGGGTGCAATCTTCCCCTATGCCTTCCATGAGTGTTTCATAAGGCATGTATTTATAGATTTATTAATCTTCAAGCTAAAAAATAGTCCACTTTACAAATAGCATGCTTTTGTGTTTGCATTTGCATTTGCCCAAATATAGAATAAAGTGTTTGAGCAGCATAAAGCGACCAAAAATTGAGCTGCACCCAAATACAATTATGAGATAATGAATTATTTTGTTGAGTGTTTATGTGTTTATAAAATGATAAAATATTTTATCAAGCGCCTTAGTAAATAAGCGCGTCTAAATAATTATTGGTGTCACGCCTCCACTAATAAGATGCGTGCTTATAAATAATAATAATTATTGTCGGCATTTGGATTAATGCCATCGCCTAGTGCTACCTAGCGCCATTGCTACTTGCTCTACACATCAACTGAAGCATTCACAATTGTCAGCAAATAAATATATAAAACCCAACAAAAGTGAATACCTAGCAGTCTTCAGCTACAAAATAATTAAATAGGTTTGAACTCTATCCTAACCTTAATTTAATTCAAGTGCACACTCCAAACACGTAAATGTCCATTAATTTAATATGTATTTTACAGAATCACCCACGTGCACATTAAATTAATCTGACGCTCAGAAAGGACAGGCATCCCTGTCAACTTCTTGCACAAGAAATCCACCTTGTGTACGAGCCCCGGCAAATAAATAGTTTTACGGAATCCATCGAAAAACCTCACGAAATCCACCGTGAAATATGCCTCTTGGCATCATATCCCCGTGGGGTGGGATAGCAATTGTCCTCAATTGCTATTAGCTGAATGTGGAGCCAGTAGTGAGGGATAAGCACTGAGGTCGCGGGCGTGCATCCATTGGGCCTCTTGAACAGGATGATTTTTAAAATTAACCAAATACCTAGAATATCTACGGCCAATTCTAGTGGTCATAAAGTCAGTGTCTAAATAGTTTTAGGTTCAAGGTTCAAGGTTTTCAGTTTCTTCTTCTAACAAAGGAAGGTTTTCATAGACAGGGTGGATTGGTAATTGGCCTCTAAAAGGTCATAACAAACTAATATGAAAAGTATTATGGATCTTCCAATGTTTGGGTAGTTCTAATTTAAATGCATTGTCATTTATCTTGTGAATTATTTTCAAAGGTCCATAAAACCTAGGTGCTAATTTAACAACAGGGTGTTTCTCAATACTTTTCAATCTTCTCTTTTCAATGAGTAACCAAACATAATCACCAACATTGAAACTCATGGCTTTCCTTTTCTTATTAGCTTGTTTAGTGTATTATGGCTGGGCTTTCGCAATCATATCTTTAACTTGAGCAAAAATAGTAGCATGCATATTGGCAATATCATCAATACCTTTAACTTTATTTGACAATGATGTGACAAGTGTAGGCAATCTATGTCCATAAATGATTCCAAAAGGTGCTTAATGAGTAGCTGTGTGTAGTATATTATTATATACAAATTGAAGTAGATGCAAGTATGTGTCCCATGTTTGTGGTTTTGAAAATGTGTATGCACACAAAAGATCTAGAATTGTACTATTAGTAGCTTATGTTTGCCCATTGGTTTCAAGATGGAATGCAGATGAGAAATCAATCTTAGTACCCAAATTAGCAAAACAAAATAGTCCAAAATTTATTACAAATCTAGAATCACAATTAGAAATAATAACTTTTGGCAAGCCATGATTAGTGAAAACAATCTTAAAAAATAATTGTGCAGCTTTAGATGCAGTTAATGTTTTCTTGCATGGTAGAAAATATGCTTGTTTACTAAATCGATCTACTATAGTCCAAATCATATCATGATTAGCTTGTGTATTAGGCAAACCAGTTATAAAATCCATTGAAATATGTTCCCATGGACGGTCAGGAATTGGTAAAGACATTAACAAACCATATTGCTTACCATGGGGTTGCTTGACTCTTTGGCAAATTAAACACTCAGTAACAAAGTTAGAAACATCAGATTCTATTTGTAACTAATAAAAATCTTCAACCAATGTTCTTAAATAGAAACACATTTGTACTTAGCCTCAATAGTTGATAGAGCAATTGTAGGTTGCTTTTTGTTGCTCCAATTGACTGTTGCACTACCAAGTGAAAAAATGTATATCTTTCCCTACCTCATAAATTTCCCATAATGCAAAGTAGACTTTACATACCTACTTATGGATCACATTGCATCCAAATGAGGCTTTCTACGTGCCTAAATAAATTGACTCACAAGCCAAATTGTCTTTGGGACAACCAAATACCATTATCACATCTAATTATCTTAATGCAAGGAAACTATTTGAGCTCACCAAGATCCTTCATCTTGAATTATTTTTTCAAAATTCCGTTGACTCTAACAATCCATTTGTTAGTATCTCCTATAGTAATCAAGTCTTCCACATAGATGACTATGATGACCAAACTTGCATCCTTCTTCCTTGGGTAAAGTGAGTGATTTGCATCAAAATCATAGAAATTGATCTTGAGAGATACTATCCAAACTTGTTAGACAATGCTCTAATAGGTGCTTGCATTTGCACATGCAATGCTTCCTTTAATATACACATACATATGGGATCCATATACACCTCTTCTTGCAAACGATCATGGAAGAAGGCATTCTTTACATCCATCTATTGTAAGGTCCAACCATTGGCTATTGGGAAAGCAATCACACATCTAATAGTTGCCATCCTAGCAATTGGGTGAAACTGATTTTCATGAATTATTCCATATGAATGACCATAGCCTTTAGCAAGGGACATTGTGTCAAGAAATGTATAATATCCCCCACCCCACATAGGAATTCTCCCTCCCTACAAAAATATGCACCCCCTATGGATATTGTGCAGCAAGTATCTAAGTTTTGCCATAGCTTGAACACTCCTCTGAACCACCGTCTAGAAGTAATGCATCCAACGGACTTGCAAGATGCATTACTTCGAGCAAAGCCAATCGTCCAAGAACTTAATTCGGGCAAGTGTGACAAAGATGATTCATGAGATCAGGACAAGAGATGCCACACGTGCGGAGAGATAGGGAACATCCGTAGTAGGAGATGTCCCTACCATCAATGCTACCACTGCAATGAGCTAGGGCACGTCCAAGTAGAGACTGCC